>NC_069137.1:25259942-25431705 GCF_026914265.1 Mya arenaria
TTTAAAAAAAAATCAAATTATTTCATATGATCAAATTTGGCATATTGTGAACTGTACGATATGCACACGGTAATTAATTAGTCTTCAGGAGATAACGTAGCAAATAACAAACAAGGTTAAAAGTCTTTCTTTAACGTATAAATATACACATACAATACGCAATATCGCTTGGCTCAATATTCGCGAGGCTCGAAGTATTATGGCCAGTCCCTGATATATCGAGACAACGGATTTCGATTGTATATGTATTTGAAAACGTCTTATTTGGTACGCGTCAAAGAAATTTAATTTGATAGTACCATGTATTCTATTTGTTTGTAGCAATAAACGATGCCTTATTTAAAAGTCCTAAGTAAATAATTAATAAGGTGTGATATCTAGCCAATTAAAAAAAGCAAAAATCAATTCTCCGTCCGAATCAAAACGCGTGTAGCCACTTCATCAGAACGTTGGTTCAAACAAAAACAAAAACTCAAATATTTATCAAATAACAACTGGGATAATAAAACATGTTACATAAAAATACGTTAACAATAATATATTATATAAACGCGCATTGACTATTAGCGAGAAGAAGAAATGACCTTCTGGTGAAAATTTTCAATGTCTCCCAAAGGTCGCAACGATGTTACCCAAAGGTTGTATTTGTCAGTTCATGTCTAGTATTTCCCATATATGTGTAAACTAGGACAACAGCCAGTAGCGGCGGTCAATCATTTGTTCAGATTAAGTTAGTATAAGCTCATTCGGAACTCCTCGGCCTTTTTTATTGAAAACAACCTCGGATGTTTGTCGGTACATCAGTTAAAGTAGTCGTATTTTTTTAATTAAATCATTTTAGAAATGTAGTGTTTTGGAATTGTGTTTACTGATCTAAGTTTAAACTGATTGTCATTGAAGTATATTATTGCAAACATAATTAAGATTTCCAAGAGTAAAGTCATAAAGTTTAACTACTAAATAACATCACTACGCGATCTACTTGCAGCGGACGTAAACGTACTCTTTTTTAGTATGTAAACCGTCCAAATACATCCGAGGTTTTTTGAAAAAAAATGGCGAGGAGCTCCGAATGAGTATAAGCTATGGTCCAAGGTCATGCCGGAAGTCACTATACATTCAGTTTAGGACTAGTAAGTCTTTTATGCATATGCAAGGGCGTCAGGCATAACCAGGATGACACTGTATGATCAGTTCAACCTAGTATGTTCCAACTATATTTCTTCTCAACAATTTGTTTAGTTCAAGCCAAGTATATCCATATACTGTGTCTTCTAGAATGGTAAAATTAGGCGGATATCATTCTTTGTTCAGTTCAGGACTCATAATATTTCTCAACGCTCGATGTCATTTTGCGGTCTCTAGTTAACATTTAACTTTGTTTTGTTTGTATTACTCGATGTCAGTTTTCACACCTTGATTGTTTGCTTGGCTAAGCCGAGGTGCTGATCGATTAAATTTGCTTGCTTGGTATTATAATCATTATCATATTTAAATGGTTTAACAGTTTGAGCAAACATGCTTTCACTTTAATTCTGTCTTTAGCTGGTACGAATACAGACGTTTAATGTATGTCAGAGTCAAGTTTAAGTTTATTAGCATAAACATAAAAATGTCATTGACTTACAGTCATGTGTTAAACTATGCTCTGCTGGCGAGTTGGAATTTTCCAATTTTTCGACGTAACAGTCGGTCTGAAACAAGGAGAACCTCTTTCTCCTCTTGTATTTATATTGTTTATCAATGATATCTTTGAGAATTTAAATTTTCAAGCATTTATTACTAAGGATTTAGAACTTTATCAATGTATATGATTTTATTCGCTGATATTGTATTATTACCACAGATCCAGCAAGTTTACAAGCCCAGATGGATGCTATTTATCATTATCTGTTAAATGGGGGTTTAAAAATCAATGTAAATAAAACTAAAAACCTGTTTTTTTGAAAAACGGAAGCAAGCTAGAAATGTACAATTCTATATTAACAATGAATTGGTAAATATAGTAGATAACTTTACTTATTTAGGTGTTAACTTTCATCATACAGGCAATATGTCACATGCATAAAAATGCTAAATGATCAAGCTCTAAAGGCCTGCCATAGTCTCTTGTCATTGTTTGACAAAGTTCATCTCGATGTTAAAACCAAATTGTCTTGTTTGACGCTATGGTTGTTTCAATTTTACTCTACGGTTCAGAGGTATGGGGGGTATATAACTTTAAGGAAGTTGACAAGCTACCCATTACATTTCTTAAGTATATTTTAGGTGTAAAGCAACAAACCCCTAACGCTGCTGTATATGGTGAGCTTGCAGATTTCCTTTATCCATTTTATGCAAGGAACGATCGGTTAAATTTTGGTTAAAAAATGTAAATTCACCAATACATATGGTATATAATGATTTGAATGCTAATATAAATAATTCTTCTTGGGCAAAGAGAATAAATTTCCATTATTGATCATCTTGGTTTTATGGATATAAGACTAAACTTCGATGTAAACATAAATTATCTTCCTTTACTTAAATGTAGAATTCGTGATCATTTATTCAAGAATGGAATGCTTCTATAAATAGTATGCTAAACTCATTAAATTGTAAACTTAACGAAAGAAATTCTTTTGGAAATTATCTTGTACAAATTCAACATGATAGGCTAGGAAAATATATGACTTGTTTTAGGTTATCAGCACATAATCTTGAAATTGAAACTGGTAGATATATTGGTACTGCCAGAGTTGACAGAAAATGTAAATGTTGTTCTTCAAATATGATAGAGACGAGTATCATTTTATGTTATGTTCTAAACTATACAATAGATTGAGACAAACTTACTTAGGCAACACCTCCTGGCCTTCTATAATATGTTAAAATCTGTTTTTACCAAACAAATCAACTTGTAAGTTACTTAATACTGTAGATTTATCAAATTTTCAATGGAATTAAGAAAATCTACCCTGGAACCTTAACTGTTTCTAAAATTTACTGAAATAATTAAGTATAAACCAATTGGCTTATTATTATGTTTGTTTTTTTTTGCTTTATGTTTTAGTGTCTTTTTTTGTATTATGATATGTACTGTATTACTGAATCTTTGTGTGTTTCTATTTGTGTATATTATCACCATGACTATGTGTTTAATGGCGATAGGCATTTGTATGCCGATCTTTGCCAATAAACTTTGAATATTTTGAATATTGCTATTATATATAATACAAGTTATCATTAACTTTTCCATTTACACAATAATAATTTAAGTTTGTAAATAACATGCCTGATGAAATATAGGGGTTGAATAATGTTGAATACATGTATAAGAACAAATTTGACATAAATATCTCATTGATAAGAACGTGCACGAGGATTTCGTGTTTAACAAATCGTCCACTGTGTAAGTTTAATAGAATGATACATGCTATTATATGTTTGATTATATTAATATAGTTAAGAATGGGTTCACATACAACACTTATTTTCATAAGTACATACGTTTCTAGCTTTTTACTATTATTAACATCTTGAAACCAACCAAGTATGCATTGATCATAAACACGTTGGATTAACATCTCCAATTCAACTTTCGTAACATTTGCATTATGTCACATTTATGTATGTCCAAACTCATCTATTGTGCGTTTTAATGGTAATGCCAGTACAGGTATAAATCTGATTGTGTTTTGATCAGGCGTCTTCAGATAAAATTATTGCGCTGAAGGTTTCTCCAAATGGAAGAATTAATACAACTGTCAAATGTTGAGCAATCTTGAGAGGACTCGGTACAACCTAAACTAATCACACGTATTCCTACTAACTTAATATCAAGATTAGTTGTTTATGTTTTCTATGGATGGGTTTATATAATTTTATTGCGTAAATAAATTAAAAAAAAATCAAATTATTTCATATTATCAAATTTGTCATATTGTGAACTGCACACGGTAATAATTAGTCTTCAGGAGATAACGTAGCAAACAACAAACAAGGTTAACAAGTCTTTCTTTAACGTATAAATATACACATACAATACGCAATATCGCTTGGCTCAATATTCGCGAGGCTCGAAATATTATGGCCAGTCCCTGATATATCGAGACAACGGATTTCGATTGTATATGTATTTGAAAACGTCTTATTTGGTACGCGTCAAAGAAATTTAATTTGAACAGAACAGAACAGAACCAACATTTTATTAAGACTTATACTAACGTACATTGTCTCATCACATATAATAATTCACTTAAATATGTCATGTGTTTGTACAAGGTAAGTTTAAAAGTTGAACAAATATTTGTGTTACAGGAGCGTTATGCAATTATTATTAACTACTATAAGGTATAAATATGTAAACGCAGTAGTGTAACAGCTTCATAAACAGGCTATAAAAGAGGATGAACAGAATTACGTATCATTGTTTAGAATAGAGTTACGGATACATAGTGATTCCTTAACGTACTTACAGAGCTTAATAAGCTCAAATCTATTAACAGAGTTTAATAGTTGGTGATATTTAACACGGAGGGGCGAATATAATAATGACGTTTAATGTATTTCTGTCTTATACTAAATAACATGGGCATATACATACAAAATGGTATTCATCTTCAATATCAAGATGGTTACAACACATACAGTAGCGTTCATTACGCGGTGTATTATTTCTGGCATATCGTCCAGTTTGTATCCTTAATGGATGTATAGATAATCGTTATTTACAAATATAAAGTCGGTATTTCCTTGGTAGTATATTCAGATATTCTTCATACTGGAATGCATTTTTAAATACCTTATACATATCAAGAACAGAGCTATTAGAGAATGAACCATGCCATTCCTGCTTAAATGTATCTATAACTCTACATTTAAATTCGTGAACAAATGTATTTACGTTTACATTTTGTACATTATCAAATATATGTAAAACCATAATCATTAAAGTACCATGCTATTCATATTTGTTTGTAACAATAAACGATGCCTTATTTAAAAGTCCTAAGTAAAGAATTAATAAGGTGTGATATCTAGCAAATTAAAAAAAGCAAAAATCAATTCTCCGTCCGAATCAAAACGCGTGTAGCCTCTTCATCAGAACGTTGGATCAAAAACAAACAAAACTCAATATATTTATCAAATAACAACTGGGATAATAAAACATGTTACATAAAAATACGTTAACAATAATATATTATTATTAAACGCGCATTGACTATTAGCGAGAAGAAGAAATGACCTTCTGGTGAAAATTTTCAATGTCTCCCAAAGGTCGCAACGATGTTACCCAAAGTTGTATTTGTCAGTTCATGTCTAGTATTTCCCTGATATGTGTAAACTAGGACAACAGCCAGTAGGCGGCGGTCACCATTTGTTCAGATTAAGCTTAGTATAAGCTCATTCGGAACTCCTCGGCCATTTTTATTGAAAACAACCTCGGATGTTTGTCGGTACATCAGTTAAAGTAGTTCGTATTTTTTTAATTAAATCATTTTAGAAATGTAGTGTTTTAGAATTGTGTTTACTGATCTAAGTTTAAACTGATTGTCATTGAAGTATATTATTGCAAACATAATTAAGATTTCCAAGAGTAAAGTCATAAAGTTTAACTACTAAATAAAATCACTACGCGATCTACTTGCAGCGGACGTAAACGTACCTCTTTTTTAGTATGTAAACCGTCCAAATACATCCGAGGTTGTTTTTGAAAAAAATGGCCGAGGAGCTCCGAATGAGTATAAGCTATGGTCCAAGGTCATGCCGGAAGTCACTATACATTCAGTTTAGGACTAGTAAGTCTCTTTTATGCATATGCAAGGGCGTCAGGCATAACCAGGATGACACTGTATGATCAGTTCAACCTAGTATGTTCCAACTATATTTCTTCTCAACAATTTGTTTAGTTCAAGCCAAGTATATCCATATACTGTGTCTTCTAGAACGGTAAAATTAGGCGGATATCATTCTTTGTTCAGTTCAGGACTCATAATATGTCCTTATTGAATCCCTACCTGGGCGACAACCAGTGGGCGGCGGTCAATATTTATGCGATCAAATCAGGTCTGGTATGTCTTTATTTGTGCCAAACAGAGAGACTACCAGTAGGCTGATTCACTAAATGTGCACATGAGGGCGACAATCGGTACGTGCAAGCTATTATACGTTTACTCAGGCCCAGTATGTTCCAATAATAAAGATGGCCTGCGACATTTGAGTCTGGTTGATGACCTTATTAATGCCCGCTAGGGCACTAGGTCACTGCATAATCACTTTAGGTCAAGGACGTCTCAATTATGTTTCTACTAGTGCGAAAACAAGTAGTCTGAGGTCACTTTATGCCCAGTTCACGTCTAGTTACTCCCTATAATGAGTAAACTATGGCAATACTCAGAAGTATGAGGTCATTATATTCTCTGCTCAGACTCAGGGTGTTTTAATACGGCGCCGTGACATGGTGAAGACCACTGTTTATCAAGGTTTTTTAAGGTAAAGACTCGTACAAGTTTTGTTCAAGACTGAAAATGTCTTTTTATGATTCCAAAATTTCGACAACCAGTTGGCTGAGGTCTCCCTGTCTTCTATTCAGGCATAGAATGTCGCTATTATGTTCCTACTCTGGCGACAACCAATATGCTATGGTTTAAGATACTTGCCTTCTTGGCGCGTGGTAACGCGAGTGAATATAAAAATTCTAGACGCATAGCGTTAAACAATATATTAAGTAAGGTGTAAAAATTGCGACCCAAACTTAAGTGCAATCGGAAGTGACAAAATGATAAATATAGGTTTTCATCTCGGCAGATCGGCCACTGATGCCAATGAATTCATATTCGATTACAGTCGAAACTCGGTGTCTCGGTATCGCAAGGTTCGATATCCTCGTTGGCTCGAACAAGGTTTAAAGTGTTTGTTTTTTTTTCAATATGTTCATATAAAATTCGATCGGTTAGCTTGGTATTTTGAGGTTAAATATTTCTCAACGCTCGATGTCATTTTGCGGTCTCTAGTAAACAGTAAACATTTTGTTTTGTTTGTATTACTCGATGTCAGTTTTCACACCTTGATTTGTTCGCTTGGCTAAGCCGAGGCGCTGATCGATTAATTTTGCTTGATTGGTATTATAATCATTATCATATTTAAATGGTTTAACAGTTTGAGCAAACATGCTTTCACTTTAATTTCTGTCTTTAGCTGGTACGAATACAGACGTTAAAAGTATGTCAGAGTCAAGTTTAAGTTTTATTAGCATAAACATAAAAATGTCATTGCTATTATACATAATACAATTTAAAGACGGTGAACAAGTAATGTATATACAAACACAAATGTAAATATTAATCATAAGAAAATTATGTTGTTAAATATCTAAAAAATGAACCAGATAAATCTAAGTTATCATTAACTTTTCCATTTACACAATTATCTAAGTTTGTAAATAACATGCCTGATGAAAATATAGGGTTTGAATATTGTTGAATACATGTATAAGAACAAATTTGACATAAATATCTCATTGATAAGAACGTGCACGAGGATTTCGTGTTTAACAAATCGCCCACTGTGTTAGTTTAATAGATTGATACATGCTATTCTATGTTTGATTATATTAATATAGTTAAGATTGGGCTCACATACAACACTTATTTTCATAAGTACATACGTTTCTAGCTTTTTACTATTATTAACATTTTGAAACCAACAAAGTACGCATTGATCATAAACACGTTGGATTAACATCTCCAATACAACTTTCGTAACATTTGCATTATGTCACATTTATGTATGTCCAAACTCATCTTATGTGCGTTTTAATAGTAATGTCAGTACAGGTATAAATCTGATTGTGTTTTAATCAGGCGTCTTCAGATAAAATTATTGCGCTGAAGGTTTCTCCAAATGGAAGAATTAATACAACTGTCAAATGTTGAGCAATCTTGAGAGGACTCGGTACAACCTAAGCTATTCACACGTATTCCTACTAACTTAGTATCAAGATTAGTTGTTTATGTTTTCTATGGATGGGTTTATATAATTTTATTGCGTAAATAAATTTAAAAAAAATCAAATTATTTCATATGATCAAATTTGTCATATTGTGAACTGTACGATATGCACACGGTAATAATTAGTCTTTAGGAGATAACGTAGCAAACAACAAACAGGTTAACAAGTCTTTCTTTAACGTATAAATATACACATACAATACGCAATATCGCTTGGCTCAATATTCGCGAGGCTCGAAGTATTATGGCCAGTCCCTGATATATCGAGACAACGGATTTCGATTGTATATGTATTTGAAAACGTCTTATTTGGTACGCGTCAAAGAAATTTAATTTGAAGTACCATGCTATTCATATTTGTTTGTAACAATAAACGATGCCTTATTTAAAAGTCCTAAGTAAAGAATTAATAAGGTGTGATATCTAGCAAATTAAAAAAAGCAAAAATCAATTCTCCGTCCGAATCAAAACGCGTGTAGCCACTTCATCAGAACGTTGGTTCAAAAACAAAACAAAACTCAAATATATTTATCAAATAACAACTGGGATAATAAAACATGTTACATAAAAATACGTTAACAATAATATATTATTATTAAACGCGCATTGACTATTAGCGAGAAGAAGAAATGACCTTCTGGTGAAAATTTTCAATGTCTCCCAAAGGTCGCAACGATGTTACCCAAAGGTTGTATTTGTCAGTTCATGTCTAGTATTTCCCTTATATGTGTACAACAACAGCCAGTAGGCGGCGGTCACATTTGTTCAGATTAAGCTTAGTATAAGCTCATTCGGAACTCCTCGGCCATTTTTATTGAAAACAACCTCGGATGTTTGTCGGTACATCAGTTAAAGTAGTTCGTATTTTTTTAATTAAATCATTTTAGAAATGTAGTGTTTTAGAATTGTGTTTACTGATCTAAGTTTAAACTGATTGTCATTGA
Organism: Mya arenaria; assembly: GCF_026914265.1. Classification (NCBI taxonomy): domain Eukaryota; kingdom Metazoa; phylum Mollusca; class Bivalvia; order Myida; family Myidae; genus Mya; species Mya arenaria. The sequence continues at coordinate 25,268,878 of NC_069137.1, forward strand.
AGTATATTATTGCAAACATAATTAAGATTTCCAAGAGTAAAGTCATAAAGTTTAACTACTAAATAAAATCACTACGCGATCTACTTGCAGCGGACGTAAACGTACCTCTTTTTTAGTATGTAAACCGTCCAAATACATCCGAGGTTGTTTTTGAAAAAAATGGCCGAGGAGCTCCGAATGAGTATAAGCTATGGTCCAAGGTCATGCCGGAAGTCACTATACATTCAGTTTAGGACTAGTAAGTCTCTTTTATGCATATGCAAGGGCGTCAGGCATAACCAGGATGACACTGTATGATCAGTTCAACCTAGTATGTTCCAACTATATTTCTTCTCAACAATTTGTTTAGTTCAAGCCAAGTATATCCATATACTGTGTCTTCTAGAACGGTAAAATTAGGCGGATATCATTCTTTGTTCAGTTCAGGACTCATAATATGTCCTTATTGAATCCCTACCTGGGCGACAACCAGTAGGCGGCGGTCAATATTTATGCGATCAAATCAGGTCTGGTATGTCTTTATTTGTGCCGAACAGAGAGACTACCAGTAGGCTGATTCACTAAATGTGCACATGAGGGCGACAATCGGTACGTGCAAGCTATTATACGTTTACTCAGGCCCAGTATGTTCCAATAATAAAGATGGCCTGCGACATTTGAGCCTGGTTGATGACCTTATTAATGCCCGCTAGGGCACTAGGTCATGCGGAGGTCACTGCATAATCACTTTAGGTCAAGGACGTCTCAATTATGTTTCTACTAGTGCGAAAACAAGTAGTCTGAGGTCACTTTATGCCCAGTTCACGTCTAGTTACTCCCTATAATGAGTAAACTATGGCAATACTCAGAAGTATGAGGTCATTATATTCTCTGCTCAGACTCAGGGTGTTTTAATACGGCGCCGTGACATGGTGAAGACCACTGTTTATCAAGGTTTTTTAAGGTAAAGACTCGTACAAGTTTTGTTCAAGACTGAAAATGTCTTTTTATGATTCCAAAATTTCGACAACCAGTTGGCTGAGGTCTCCCTGTCTTCTATTCAGGCATAGAATGTCGCTATTATGTTCCTACTCTGGCGACAACCAATATGCTATGGTTTAAGATACTTGCCTTCTTGGCGCGTGGTAACGCGAGTGAATATAAAAATTCTAGACGCATAGCGTTAAACAATATATTAAGTAAGGTGTAAAAATTGCGACCCAAACTTAAGTGCAATCGGAAGTGACAAAATGATAAATATGATAGGTTTTCATCTCGGCAGATCGGCCACTGATGCCAATGAATTCATATTCGATTACAGTCGAAACTCGGTGTCTCGGTATCGCAAGGTTCGATATCCTCGTTGGCTCGAACAAGGTTTAAAGTGTTTGTTTTTTTCAATATGTTCATATAAAATTCGATCGGTTAGCTTGGTATTTTGAGGTTAAATATTTCTCAACGCTCGATGTCATTTTGCGGTCTCTAGTAAACAGTAAACATTTTGTTTTGTTTTATTACTCGATGTCAGTTTTCACACCTTGATTTGTTCGCTTGGCTAAGCCGAGGCGCTGATCGATTAATTTTGCTTGATTGGTATTATAATCATTATCATATTTAAATGGTTTAACAGTTTGAGCAAACATGCTTTCACTTTAATTTCTGTCTTTAGCTGGTACGAATACAGACGTTAAAAGTATGTCAGAGTCAAGTTTAAGTTTTATTAGCATAAACATAAAAATGTCATTGCTATTATACATAATACAATTTAAAGACGGTGAACAAGTAATGTATATACAAACACAAATGTAAATATTAATCATAAGAAAATTATGTTGTTAAATATCTAAAAAATGAACCAGATAAATCTAAGTTATCATGAACTTTTCCATTTACACAATTATCTAAGTTTGTAAATAACATGCCTGATGAAAATATAGGGTTTGAATATTGTTGAATACATGTATAAGAACAAATTTGACATAAATATCTCATTGATAAGAACGTGCACGAGGATTTCGTGTTTAACAAATCGCCCACTGTGTTAGTTTAATAGATTGATACATGCTATTCTATGTTTGATTATATTAATATAGTTAAGATTGGGCTCACATACAACACTTATTTTCATAAGTACATACGTTTCTAGCTTTTTACTATTATTAACATTTTGAAACCAACAAAGTACGCATTGATCATAAACACGTTGGATTAACATCTCCAATTCAACTTTCGTAACATTTGCATTATGTCACATTTATGTATGTCCAAACTCATCTTATGTGCGTTTTAATAGTAATGTCAGTACAGGTATAAATCTGATTGTGTTTTAATCAGGCGTCTTCAGATAAAATTATTGCGCTGAAGGTTTCTCCAAATGGAAGAATTAATACAACTGTCAAATGTTGAGCAATCTTGAGAGGACTCGGTACAACCTAAGCTATTCACACGTATTCCTACTAACTTAGTATCAAGATTAGTTGTTTATGTTTTCTATGGATGGGTTTATATAATTTTATTGCGTAAATAAATTTAAAAAAAATCAAATTATTTCATATGATCAAATTTGTCATATTGTGAACTGTACGATATGCACACGGTAATAATTAGTCTTTAGGAGATAACGTAGCAAACAACAAACGAGGTTAACAAGTCTTTCTTTAACGTATAAATATACACATACAATACGCAATATCGCTTGGCTCAATATTCGCGAGGCTCGAAGTATTATGGCCAGTCCCTGATATATCGAGACAACGGATTTCGATTGTATATGTATTTGAAAACGTCTTATTTGGTACGCGTCAAAGAAATTTAATTTGAAGTACCATGCTATTCATATTTGTTTGTAACAATAAACGATGCCTTATTTAAAAGTCCTAAGTAAAGAATTAATAAGGTGTGATATCTAGCAAATTAAAAAAAGCAAAAATCAATTCTCCGTCCGAATCAAAACGCGTGTAGCCACTTCATCAGAACGTTGGTTCAAAAACAAAACAAAACTCAAATATATTTATCAAATAACAACTGGGATAATAAAACATGTTACATAAAAATACGTTAACAATAATATATTATTATTAAACGCGCATTGACTATTAGCGAGAAGAAGAAATGACCTTCTGGTGAAAATTTTCAATGTCTCCCAAAGGTCGCAACGATGTTACCCAAAGGTTGTATTTGTCAGTTCATGTCTAGTATTTCCCTTATATGTGTAAACTAGGACAACAGCCAGTAGGCGGCGGTCACCATTTGTTCAGATTAAGCTTAGTATAAGCTCATTCGGAACTCCTCGGCCATTTTTATTGAAAACAACCTCGGATGTTTGTCGGTACATCAGTTAAAGTAGTTCGTATTTTTTTAATTAAATCATTTTAGAAATGTAGTGTTTTAGAATTGTGTTTACTGATCTAAGTTTAAACTGATTGTCATTGAAGTATATTATTGCAAACATAATTAAGATTTCCAAGAGTAAAGTCATAAAGTTTAACTACTAAATAAAATCACTACGCGATCTACTTGCAGCGGACGTAAACGTACCTCTTTTTTAGTATGTAAACCGTCCAAATACATCCGAGGTTGTTTTTGAAAAAAATGGCCGAGGAGCTCCGAATGAGTATAAGCTATGGTCCAAGGTCATGCCGGAAGTCACTATACATTCAGTTTAGGACTAGTAAGTCTCTTTTATGCATATGCAAGGGCGTCAGGCATAACCAGGATGACACTGTATGATCAGTTCAACCTAGTATGTTCCAACTATATTTCTTCTCAACAATTTGTTTAGTTCAAGCCAAGTATATCCATATACTGTGTCTTCTAGAACGGTAAAATTAGGCGGATATCATTCTTTGTTCAGTTCAGGACTCATAATATGTCCTTATTGAATCCCTACCTGGGCGACAACCAGTAGGCGGCGGTCAATATTTATGCGATCAAATCAGGTCTGGTATGTCTTTATTTGTGCCGAACAGAGAGACTACCAGTAGGCTGATTCACTAAATGTGCACATGAGGGCGACAATCGGTACGTGCAAGCTATTATACGTTTACTCAGGCCCAGTATATTCCAATGATAAAGATACTTGCGTATTAAGCAGTATGGCCTGCTAATGTTTGAGCTTGAATGATGACCTTATTTATGCCCACTAGGGCACTAGGACATGCGGAGGTTACTGCATATTCACTTTAGGTCAAGTACGTCACAATTATGTCTATTAGTGCGATAACCAGTAGTTTGATGTCACTTTATGCCCAGTTCACGTCTAGTAACTCTCTATAATGAGTAAACTATGGCAACAATCAGAAGTATGAGGTCATTATATACTCTCCTCAGGCTCAGGGAATGTTTTTTCAGGTAAAGACTCCTACATGTTTTGTCCCAAGACTGAAATGTCCCTTTTATGATCCCAAAATTTCGACAACTAGTTGGCTGAGGTCTTCTGGTCTTCTATTCAGGGATAGAATGCCGCTATTATGTTCCTACTCGGGCGACAAGTAGTATGCTGCGGTTTAAGATATATGCCATCTCGGGTATCAACCAGTAGGGAGATCATTTTGTGTTCAGCATAGGCTGGTTATTTATGTGATTTTTGTATAATGTCTAAAATATATTATAAACAAATCCGATCTTTTGGTAATATTGTTGCAACCTTTGAAAGACATGAAATGATGTTACCAGATGGTCAAATCTTCTGTTTTCCGAAAGTAAGTTTTGTGTTCAAAAAGAATATAGTTTTGCATACGAGTTTTTACATGTAATGTTATCGCATTTCTTATTTTTATTGTGTTTTATATTTTTGTCGTTGTAAATTCATTGTTCTAATGCTGTGTAAATGCATTTTTATATAACTGGACATAAAGGTATATCTGATATTTAACTTCCTAGACATGACATGAATATTTAGCCTAAAAATATTGTTAAGGTCTCAGAAAATCTGTGGTCAGTAACAGTAGTACGTGTCATGCTATACTAAACCAAAGAAGTTATGTTGAAATGTTTTGCAGAAGTATGTGTGCAGCTCGTATATCGTTTTTAGTGCTTACTAGTGCAACGAAATGTAGGCAAAACTAACTATGTCCAGTTCGGTTCAGGGCGTGTATGTCGCTCTTTCGTGCCTTCAAGTGTGGCAGCCAATAGACAGAGATCGCTTTATGTTAAGTTCAGCTCCGATATGTCCCTGTTTTGTTCGTCCTAGGGAAATAACAAGTTGGCAAATGTCACTGTGTGTTTAGTTCAAACTAATAATGTCCCTAAAATATCCCTTCTATGGCAAGAGCGATAACCAGTAGCAGGAGGTCATTCTTGTTCCGCTTAGCCCTTTTGGGTGCTTATTAGTGCAAGAACCACAAGCAGGTCATAATGAACATTTCACGTCTATGATGTTTCTATAATTTGCCTTATAGTCTCGAAATAGTCCGTCCCTATTATTTGCTTTCTATTGAAAAAACAGTAGGGGCGATCACTATCATGTCTATTCGGTCGCTATTTTGCGTCTACGAAGATGAAAACCGGTTGGCGAAAGTCTCAGCTTTTTGGTTTCTTTAATCGAAGTATTTTCCTATTTTGTGCCAGTTAGTGCAACAACCAGTAGGCGGAGGTCACTTATTTTAGACAGGACTAGTATGTCGTTTTCTTTCGCCTACTATGGCGACAAGCAGTAGGCGCAGTTCACTATATGATTACAGTATGTCTAGTTTGTCCCTACAATGCAGCTGGTAGGATTACAACCAGTTGGTGGAGGTCACCATGTGTTCCGATATGGCTCAGTAGATCCCTATTATGTGCCGACAAGGCAGATAAATAGTAGGCGATGTCAGTAGGCTGATATCACTCTGTTTTTGGCTCATACTAAGTATGTCGGTATCATGAGACTACCACGGCCAAAACCAATAGCAAATGGATATCATTTGTTTAATAGGACAAAAACCAGTACGTGGAGGTCATAACTTGAATTCATGACTGTTATATCCTTATATGTGTTATATGTGTTAACTTGGACAACAGCCGGAGGTCAATAAAATTAAGTTCATGTACGGTAGGTTCTTATTATGTGCTTACTTTGATGACAACCGGTTGACAGATTGTCAATATATGTTACCGTTTGACTCAATTATGTGCATAATAGTGCGACGAGGAGGGGCGGACGTCACAATAAACCCATTTTGAAACAAATTTGTCTCTATCAGTTGTCTGCCCATCAACCAGTACCTGGATGTCAATGTATGTCCGGCCTTAGACCAGTTGGTTCATAATAATTCTTATTGCATTTAACGCTAGCATGTGCGTAACAGGGTGATGCCCAGTAGGCGGAGGTCATAAACAATCAGTTCACGAATATCATGTTCATATTTTGTGCGTACTAGGGTGACAATTTGTATGCGGATGGCACTATATGAACAGCTGAATTTGCTCTGTTTGTTCCTTTTATGAACCCACTAGGGCATAAAGTCATCGTGGATGTCACATTATGTTCAATTCAGGACAGGTACGTCTCATGCGTCTACTAGGGCATCGGCCAGTGGGTGCTAGTACTATTTTGTGGATACGCGGACCACAATTAGTAGGAGGAGGTCACTATTTTGTAAGTTCAGGCAACTGTAAAAGGAAACTAGAGTGTCGACCCCCATCAACTTTCAACATGGTATATGTGAAATTGTCGTGTGTATAGCAGTAGAGCAACCGTGACCTTTCTAGAAAAAGATTGTAAATCGTCTACGGAATATTTAAACAAATCCGACCTTTGGGTTACATGGGTGCAACCTTTGGGAAACTTGTACTTGTTATTAGATGGTTAAATAGCATGTTGCCCAAAAGGTATGGTGTTTGATAAAACATAATTTGGCATATGGTTCATTACATTTTGTGTAATCCAATATATATAAATTATAATATAATATATTTTATGTAGATGCAATGTTCTGATGAAATGTGGATACACTAATGGTATTAAAGGATGGAGATGATAATCACCTAAAAATTAAATGAATATTAACCTCAGCCTAATAGGTTAGTAAAAGTAGTATTTGCCATGCTAGAATATATATCAAATAAGTAATGGTAATTAGAATTTTGTCATAAGTTATGGTGCTACACGAAATACATATTTATTTGGATAATTTGGAACGATTCCAAACGTATCACTTTTTTGAGGCGTATTGTAATAATTATTAAGATTACTTGTTTGCTCATATAGGCATACTTTACAAGTCGGTGGCAAGATATCACTGTTTTTGCAGAATTTGGTATCAACTTGCTGAGATCTTCAGACATATATTGCTAGTTTCTAACTGACGCGTTTCTTTTGACCAAAATCGCATAGCAGTTAAATTTCTTCACTTTTTCATAATCATTGACTTGTTTCCTCCCCGCCAGTATACTCGATAGTTTTTAATAACTTTATGACAATATATTTCCAATATTTTTATTTTCCACATGTACTATATATCCCCATTATCCTCATATTCTTGTATTTTTCCCAAACATAGTTCTTAAAACTCGAATGATATAGATCGCCTACAACACTTAATGTTTAATGGATGTTTACTATGTCCGTTTTATGAGAATTCTTTGCTGCCAGTCATGGCGTATATCCATTTATGTTCAGTTCAGTTCAGATTTGTACTAGCATGTCTCGGGTTTGTTTCTACTAGGGCAATAATCCGTAAGCCGATGTCAATATACACATTAGTCGGGATAAGGATTAACGGTATGTCGAACAAACAATTTATAGACAAAACAGCATGCGCGATTTATTGGTGACATAAAACATAAAGTCGTGAAAATGTGCAACACCTTAACACCGTTATGAATGTTAGTTGAGTGATAGTTCAGTATATAATTATGTCAAAACAGTGTTTAATTAATAACAAATAACTTGTGATTATACTTGTTTTATTTAAAATTTATGTAAATAAAAATTAAAGCACATGCATGCATTCATAATGTAAATCAAGTCCCTGTAAAAATATAACAAAGACATATAAATCCTGAAATGAACATAAAGCGATCTTTGCTTTCTTGTTACCGTCCTAGAATGCACTTAAACGCGACACTGAAGTCCTGAACAGGAAATAGTGGCCTTCGCCTACTGGTTGTCGCACAAGTAGGCATTATTGTTTAATGAACATTCTAACGAAAGAGGAATATTTTGCATACATAAAAAATAAATATTTACCGCTCCCCAACTTTGAACATCACATAAATAGCCTAAGGTCATATCTCGTATGTTCCTAGTATGTGCCTATTGGGCAATGACACTTTGTGTGCAGCTGAGTACCAGTTTGTCCCCATATTTTGACTACTTTGCCGCGTTGTCATGCAAAGTACATTAAATGTACTGTTCGGGACATTATTTTCCCTATTAGGTATATATTATGGCATCAACCAGAAACCGGAGTGACTTAATGCACAACTTAGGACTTGATTTGACCTGTTAGGTGCCAACTTGGACCACAAACTGTAGGATGAGGTCGCATTCTTGTCACATAACATTATAAATAATATCGACTGTACGCTTTAGGCTGTCATGTATTGTTATACACGGGTATTTTTATCACTATATAATAAACATTCTAACAAAAAAAATGAATAAATGTTTGAAATTGAAGTAGTTGCCCTTTCCCCGCGTTGAACCTGACGCTTGCGACATTTATTCCTCATAACATATGAAGAGCAACAGTGACCTTTCAAGAAAATGACTTTATATAGTGTCCGAAATGTTTAACACAATCCGACCTTTGGGTAACATCGCTGCGACCTTTGGGAGACATGTAATTATTTTACCAGATTACAAAATTTTCTTTTGCCCGAAATTTACTGTGTTTGAAAAGAATACAGTTCTGCATACGGGTTTTTATATTTACTGTTATCGCATTTGTTATTATTAAAGGACATAGAAGTAAATTGCCTTTTTAATTGCCTACCCATGACATGAATATTTTACCTCTGCCTAAAAGTAAAGTATTGTTTAGGATCAGAAAATGCATTGTCAGTAACAGTAGAATGTACCATGCTATAATATGCCAATGAAGTTATGTTCATTAAACCTCTACCATCCGTTATAATGCTATTATTTTACATAATTAAGTGTATAACTAGAAGCGAATTCAAATATCTCACTCGTCATTGAAGCGCAGTATTGATTACTAAATTTTATCGCTGAAATAAGCAAAACATACTAGTCGGTTGCATAATATCACGTTCATCGCAGAATCCCATCTCCGAGGGGATCTATCACAGGATAGAAAAATCAGGACAATACGAACATAGTATAACTTTATAACAACATTTAGAGTTTGAGGCTACCGGGCTTCTGCATTTAATGTAAATTAATACCGTGAGATTACAGCTGTAACACAATAACCCTGACAATATTGCTACTTTTTGTCCAAGGATTAAAAAGTTATTTGATAATGATGAGCGGATTTCATGAGACAATGTGTTTCTTTATGGTATAATAAGTTTATAAACATAGATTTTGTGACGTCACGACATCTTAGTGATATGCGATTTCTGTTCATTAATGCAGTTTGAACGATCGGAGGCGCGAATACATACATACATACAGCATAAATGAACAACAATTTAAATCATTCTTTAAACAACATTAAAACCGAAATAACGTTAATATATTTTGTTTCAAGAAACAATCTTAAATATAAATGTGATTAAAGGCATATCATGCCTGGTTAAAAGGGTATCTTCTGGAGTGACAACAAGAAGGAAGAGGCCACTGTGTGAGGCTTAGGTCCGATTTGACCCTTATATGTGCTTATTTTGACGACAACCAGTCGGCAAATGTCACCTGATGCTCCTTACATGACTTATTTATCGCTTAAGTATGTATATCAGAGCGACCAAATGTAGGATGAGGTCAATATAGTTTCAGTTCATGCCTGGTATGTTCATATTGTGTGCTTACTAAGGCGATGACACGTAATGTACAATTGCGTATAAGTGTAGCCCCCTTATGCCTACTAGCCCGCCATGGCATGCCGATAGACACTATATGTTTAATTCAGAACAAGCATGTCTATATCATGATTTTTAATACCATAATGCGGATGTCACTTGAAGTTCAGGACTAGTGTGTCCCTATTCTGGGTACTTGTACCACAAACAGTTGGATGAGGTCACTCTGTTGTCACTTTAGATAAAATCGAGTTACCGAGTAAGGCTATTATGTATTAGTATACAATGTGAATTCTATAACTGAATAATGAACATTCTAACAAGAAAGGCATATATCACATGTACAAAATCGCCCTTCCCTTCTACTCCCACCCCAACAAGCACGTTGAGCATGATATACGCGACATTTTTGGTCAGTAATATGTGAAGAACAACAATATCTTTCTAGAAAATGCTTTAAAAAAAGTGTCCGAAATGGTTTGGCAATCCGACCTTTGGGTGACATCGTTGCAACATTTTGAAGACAAAAAAGTATGTTACCAGACGATTTAATCGATTGTAATCCAAACGGTATTAGATTTAATAATAATTTGTTTTTCCAAATGTTTGATTTTGAATTTCATGTTATCCAATTTATTATTTTTGTAGATCCAATGTTCTGATGAGTGTAAACACAATTTTTATATAAAAGGACATAGATGCATATTTATTTTTTTGCTGCATAGAAATGACATAAACATTTTACCTAGGCCTCAAGGACAAGTATTATTTAGGGTTTAGAAAAGTTATGGTCAGTAAGAGTAGTATGTGTCATGCTAGAATATGGCATACATGAACTATTTTCAGTAAAATGTTATTATCAGTAATGGTGCCACAACACATACTTATGCTTATAATTTTAAACGTTTCTAAATGTCTCTCTCGTCTTTTAAGCGCGCTGTAGAGGCAAAACATACTAGTCAGTTGCATAATATCACGGTCATCGCCGAATCTCATAATTGGCGGGTTCGTCTGAGAGTTCAATAATGATTTGATAATAACGATGATCGTAGAATAGCGGATTTGAAGAACTGTTGCTTTTGAATGGTCTAATTAATACAGACAGGTTCTATTACGCAACAATTTCTTAGTGATAATGTATGTACCTTTTTTCTGTCGGTTTATGCAGTTTGAAAAATCGGGCGCGCGCCTACATACGAACCTACATACCGTATGAACGCACAGCAATAGTTCTTTTTCCTAAAAGTGACACTCTCATTCAAATTCAATCCATACACATGTATAACAAAGATGAATATTGAGAGAATAATATTTAACAACTCACTAATTAATGCATTTACGGAAAATATTAATGACTGATAACAGGATTGTAACCGTATATCCAAAGGCTTGAAACGCATACATATTGAATGACTGGTACCTCAGCGTTTGTGTTATGTTAAATAATGATATTGAAAAAGATCACTGAGTGGGTAAAAGTTTGTAAGTGCTTCCACCCGAACTGTATCTTAACCAAGTATAAAGGATCACCATTAAGCCCTTAGCGCATAAACACAGATGTGTTCGTCAAATGTCTAGGGCACACTTGCAGGTTAAATATCAAAACTAACACTGTTGATAGAACTTATTTAGACTGAAGCTAGTCCGGGATGAACAATGCATTCTATGAGTTTCAACAAAACGTGAGTACATCCATCCATCCTGACCGACCATTGTCCTGGCTGTATTTTGATATTTCATAATAGGATTTTCAAAACGGCTTTGCCATGAAGGTTCATCATTATGAGGGGACGTGGTGCACACATCAGCCAGGTCCTAAGGTAACACTCAGAGGTCAACAGTTAAATAGTACTGTTGATACATTCATTAACTAAGTACATAATAAATTAAGAGTTTCGATTTGTTTGCTTGTCAAAGTTGTTCGTAATCAAATGATATATTATTATAAACATAAAGGTTTTCGTCTAGGACTGGAAATTTCCTCTGATGTGCCTATTAGGGTGACAACCAGTGGGCGGAAGCAGTAAATGATCAGCTCGGACTGGAATTTCCCTCTCATGTGCCTTTTAGGACAATAACCAGTAGGCGGAGATAGCTATAAATTCAGCTAAGGACTAGCAATTCTAGCTTATACGTTTACTAGGGCGACAAATTATGCAACATCCTTATATGTTCACTTCGTGCATATTATGTCCCTAATATGTATTTATAAAGCATCAAGCAGAAACCGGGGTCACTTTGTGCACAATTCAGGACTTGTTTTGACCTGTTATAAGCCTACTTGGACCACAAACTGTAGGGTGAGGTCATATTCTTGTAACTTCGTATAACATTACAAAAATGCAAATTGCATGTTTGAACCTGACACATGCGACATTGCTTACCCGTAGCATATGTCGAGCAAGAAAATGATTTAATATAGTGTCCGAAACGTTTAACACAATCCGACCTTTGGGTAACATCGCAACAACCTTTGGGAGACATGAAATTATTTTACCAGATGACAAAATTTACTGTGTTTGAAAAGAATACAGTTCTGCATACGGGTTTTTATATTTACTGTTATCGCATTTGTTATTATTAAAGGACATAGAAGTAAATTGCCTTTTTAATTGCCTACGCATGACATGAATATTTTACCTCTGCCTAAAAGTAAAGTTTTGTTTAGGATCAGAAAATTTTACCGAAAAGTCACTGTGTTAAAAAAAGATATAGTTTTGCATACAGGTTTTTACATTTAATGTTATCGCATTTGTTTTTGTTTTTTTGCTTTTTATTTACTTTTGGTTGTTTTTGTTTTTGTGGGTTCATTATTCCTCTGAGGTGTAAACACCTTTTAACATAAAAGGACATAGAAGTAAATTGCCTTTTTAATTGCCTACGCATGACATTTATATTTTATCTCTGCCTAACAGTAAAGTTTAGGGATCGAAAAATATATTGTCAGTAAGAGTAGTATGTTCATGTTAGAATATGGCATAGATGAATTATTTTCAGTAAAATGTTATCATCAGTAATGGTGCTATAACATATATATATGTTTTTAATTTTAAACGTTTCTAGATGTCTCTTTTATCTTTTAAGCACGCTGTAGATATTAGATTACTGTTTTCGGTTAATAGGCAAAACATACCAGTCAGTTGCATACTATCACGGTCATCGCAGTATCTCATATTTGGCGGGATTTGTCCATGGGTTCAATAGTGATTTGATGATTATGATGATCGTAGAAAAGCGGATTTTAAGAAAAACTGTTGTTTCGGAATGGTCTATTCTGTTCTGTTAATAAAGATTGATTTTATTAAGCCACGATTTCGTAGTGATAATGTATGTACCTTTTTTCTGTCTGTTTATGAGGATTGAACGATCGGAATCCCGCCTAAGTACGAGCCTACAAGCGGTATGAACGCACAGCAATGATTTGTACGTCAAATGTCAAGGACACAATACAAGTTAAATATCAAAATGAATACTGTTGATATAACTTATTTTGACTGAACTTAGTCCGGGTTGAAACTTTACCATGCATACAAGGATTTTCAACAAAACGTAAGTACATCAATCGATCCTGAGAAAACATTGTCCTGGCTGTATTGATCATACATAGTAGGATTTTCAAAACGGTTTCACAATTATAAGGCGACGTAGCACACACATCAGCCAGGCCTGAAGGTAACACTGAGAGGTCAACATTTGAAACAGTACTATTGAAACATTAATTAATTAAGTACACAATAATTTGAGATGATCGATTTTTTTTTAATTTTCCAAGTTGAACGTTACCAAATAATATATCATACTAAATATAAATAGTTTTCGTCTTACTGTTGAACTCCATGTATGTCTGTGTTGCAATAACATGGAAATATTCTGACTTTGTCTGAAGCTTATTTAGCGGGCTTGACATGTCGCCACTTGGCGTGTATTATTGCCGTTGTTGAGTTTATAAAGGTCTCCCCGCACCCCATAGAGGCTGCGTTATTGCTTGACTCCGTCACAGCCCCAAGTGTGACTGAAACATATTTCTGAGGCCAAGGGGGTGGGTTAATCCCATTTGTTTGTGGGAAATTTGCCAAATAAGTTTTTTTTCATTGGTCTTGACTTGTTGTAATTTAGAAATTGGATAGCATGCGTGTCTTAAAAATGTAAAAGCTAGAGTACGGTAACTTTGATATTTTTAAAGGATGAGTAAGACTCGCGGACAGTTCATTGGCAAGAGAGTGTTTTGAGATCAGGACGTTTCGTCCAGTGTGCATACATATAACAATGTGAACTGACCTCTTTGTTGTTGAATTCCCAGTTGCCTCACTACTATCTGAATTCTAAAACTTCTTCAATACCAAAGAATATGTTGACATTTTGTATTAATTTATTTTTCTAGTTGTTTTTTCAAATGTTTATCTACATATTTATGGTTTTTTTTGTTTTTTTTTGTTTTTTTTTTTTTTTCAAACGGCCCGCGTTCGATTGTTTTCTAATTAAGTATTCAAGTACGAGGTAATTATTACCCATACTTGACTATCTAGACATAAACATGTCGCCCCTAGTTCAATGTATGCTCTTTTTCACTGGATATAATTTATTTTCTTGATGCGTTTGTTCATTTGACGTTATGTTTTTGTGGTGACATGTATTTAATTGTGTATGGTTAGACCGATTTGTAAAATCATACTCTGAAATACCTCATCCTTTCATGTAAAAACGAAAACAGAAAACAGAAAAGAAAAATATTTTTTTGTCACCACAACGTGGATAATAGATCATCAAAATAATTGTAATAATAAGTGTTTGTTTACCGGGCTCGGTAGTGTTAACAGCTGATTAATATATCGTTCTTTATGCCATGCATAAGTCCATAAAGTCCTTTTCGTTTTATTTCATAATTTCAAACAGTAAAATATATGTGAACCACTGAATATTTTATAAGTTGTTCGATTTAGAAAAAATGGCAGCTAGTACACTATATGAATTTATTATAGACTTAAGGACAATATACCTGCCAATGAATGAAACGGTTGTGTCTTAAATACAGAATCCTTCACGTTCTTACGTCAAGTTATGCGAAATCAAAGATTGAAGTAAATACATAAAAGTTGATGATATGCTTGTCACAAGATTTTCAGGACATTCGTACTTAAGGACCTATGCAAATTTATATGTCCCAAAAGTACAAATTGTTTTGAATTTTCAACCGATAATCTCTGCTCAGTGTAAGTCGTCTGGTTAAGAACTTAAAAAGATTATGAATACAATTCAAACAAATGTAAATATTCCGTAAAATTATGTTAGTGTTATTGTTCTGTTCTTCCCTCTATTTTGTTGCAGGAAAAATGGCCTTTGTAAGCTTCATGTAAAGAACGATATGATCTTAAGCGATCCTTCCTGAAGAAGTAATAAAAATCCATGTATATTGTATGTCGCTTAAACGTATTTCATATGAAAGCTCTTTTCCATGTAAATTAAATAAGGATTTCGATTAAACCTTGATGATTATAAAACATACGTTTTTATTTCCGACTCAGTTATTTATTCAACATATTGATTTAGATATATCATTGGTGTATAATTGAGGTAAAAGTCATGTTAAGAAACACGAATAAACCTTACATAAACACAACTTTACATTTACTGACGTGTTTGCAAAGTGTTTGTTATGTGTTAATTAGTCTTTAAAACATGCAGTAAATGCCTTTCAATAATATAACAGTGATACACCTCTTCGTCAGTAAAATAAAACAAAATCGTATGTCAAATAGTCAATAGGTTTGTCAAGCATTATGTTCTGTGTGTACCGAGGACTTTTCTAAACTTGTGATAAATCTTTTTCCGTTACAGGGATTTCAATAAAAAAAGTCAAATCAATTTCAATTTAGGCCTCATTATCCTGTATAAAATTCCGCTCCTGTGACCTCATTCTTTTCGTGTTTTTTTATACTTCAACGGTTGTCTCGACTTCTATGGTGTAACCATAACCTGGGTTTAAGTGAAAACGTCAACCCCCAGTTATTTGGTGTCCAAAAGTCGCCAGCGGATTTATGTGGTCCCTTGTTATTCGAATACAAAACAAAATAACCAATTTTAAAGGTTTTACTGACTAAGAATTGTTTCAGGAACAATATAATCCCACAAATTAGTAAAAAGAGTTTAAACTAAACTAGGTGTTGTGCAACCAATGAACACATTCTTAATATCTGAACAATTAATATTTGCAGTCGGACTCCTCTGGGAGGGACATCGTGAAACGAATGAGTATGTCTGGAAAACTGAAGTTCGATTTGTAATTGAAATAATTTCTATAAATTGATGGGAAAACTATATAAGAACCATTTTTGAATAAATTAAATTGTTCCTAGATTCATTTTGATACATATTTAAATGAATCTTTGAATCGCAAACGTTTTAAATATCTTATATTTGTTATACATCGTCTACCCCCCATTTACATGTGTTATGCCAATGTCTAAAATACAATTCTACTTAATTAATGTCTGGAGCCGTATAATAATTAAGTATGTAAACCCCTTCTAAGGGGCGTAGGTTAGAAATGGGAAAGAGGGGCACCATATCACCTTTATTAACCACAAAGTGATCGACACAAGGAAGAAGTTGTTCGACCGCATACACGATGGATTCAAGAAAAAAACGGTTAGTGGCAATATCAATTTGATATTCAATCTAGGGAATGTTCGTGTGTCGCTGTGTTTAAATGGGGTATAGATACGCGGAAAGATGATGTACAGACAGTCTTGGCCTCGCGTCAGGACCTACCGCCTCGGGCGAGTGTTGTAGCTTCTTTTCTCCCACCTCAGATAAGTAGATCCAATAATTTAACCATGTTAGATATTCTTATCTTGCCCACGGGCGAAGATAAAATGCCCGTATGGAACTCCTTTTTTAATGGTCACAACATTGTAATTACCTCCCTTGTTGAAGACTGTCGTCAGTAGCATCAAGGAAATCTTGTCTTATGGTAATATTTAGAACGCTAATTAATTATTTCTCGCTTCAAATGTCACCATAAAACAGTTTTCAAGCACCATTCAAGAAAAATGCTTCATTCTCCTTAGAACTATTTAAAAAGACCGATTTGACTATTTACATTAACTGGATCATTGCGCGCATATCCATGACAACCACGTGCTATCGCATATTCATACGCAATTATTTTCACTAAGCACAAAAGAGTTCCAGCAAAAAATACATTGTTACTTAATTTTGTTTAACTGAGGTGGGAGAAAAAGCATCTACCATAGCCGCTCGTGTAAGATAGGTTCATCCCGACCCTCGCGCAGGGTGTTTTGCGGAAACTCGGTAAACCTCGTTTCCGCAAAACACTCTACGCTCGGGTCGGAATGAACCTATCTTACACTCTCGGCCATGGGAGATACTTATAATCTTATATTGTGCATTTTCTCGCCTGCTGTAACCGCTTTTATACCGTATCAAATATTTAAGAATAATTGTCAAGTGCACCTTTAAATATTTTTTTAGAGATTAACTGCACTACATTCATTAAAACAAATCATTTTTCTTAGTGTACTTTTACTGTATGGTTTCTGGTGGTTGTTTCTCAAGTGAAATAATACGTTACTGATTTGTTTTGCAGTCATTATTTTCTTGAAAAAAAAGCCTCACATAATTATTTCGATTGGTTTAACAATCAAACAGATACAAGTGAAACTTACATATATTCATAGCATTTCAGTTTTTTTTCAAATTGAAAACATTATGTACATAGATTTCACTCTTTTTTCAGTTCTGAAATGATTTTGAAAAACGCACGTGCACTAGGTGTTTTAAGGAATGCCATAACGGTAGATATTAGAAAAGAGTGTTTTTTTGTTATTTAAAATATAGGAACAGTGGGTTTGCAACGACACGTCTGTTTAAGTCTGAGAAGAAAACGTATGCAATCGCAGACAACATTACACCATAGACATATTTAAAATCCAATCGTCAATTCTTCCTCCAAGTATAGGGCCGTCGATGTCTGACCCTCAATCAGACAATCGTTTTGGCATTGGCATAACAGGATGTGGACATCATACACAACAATTTCAACTTTTCGTATTAAACTATTATTAAATGAGTCATTCATGCTGCATTTTGCATATAGTCATAATAACTTGTAATTTTTATACCCGTTTCATAAGTATTGATGTTCTTCCAGCTCACGAAAATGAAATAGGCTAGCTGCTAACTACGCGTTTGGATACCAGGGCACGTTTTTGGCATACATAATCCCGCCGGAGGATTTATTCCGACAACCATCGCATTGCTCATCGGTATCGCCATATATAGGGAGAAAATACCGAAATACACGGTTAATAGATTGTCAACGTTTTCCGGGTGGTTTCGTGGTCTTGTGTCACACTAGTCAATCCAGGGACAGCAGTTTCTATTCCCAACCGCAACACTTATATACTAATCATCTTCCGGGATGGACGTTAATCGGGGTCCCGTGTGACAGTTATATATTTTGCGGCACGTCAAAGAATTGGATTGGCTCAAACCAGGGTTTTATTGTGTCTGTGCACCATTCTTGAATTATTTTAGATAACTAACACTCTTACCAGAGCACTCGTCGAATGGGCAAGGCCCGAGTGCGAGTTTAAAGAAGCTTACACACCAACTGGTGGTTGAAGCAATTCAGCAACCCAGTCATAAGTGCAAACAATGCTGCTTTTTAACAAGAGTAATGCAATGATGAAAACGGCAATAGAGCATGTCATTGGACAAACAACATGTATGTGGTTTATTAATAATGGCATATATTTTGTTGTATTGTTTATTAAGGTTCATAAATCTTCGTCTTAGTGTGAGAGTAAGATCACAACATAGCCCGACTTTAAATTAAAATAAGCTTCATATATTGTTATGAACACAGCAAATAAAATGCAAGAAATAATAATTTGACAATATAATGAAAGGATTGAGGAGATTGCTACATAAATCATGGTTACCGAACTGGCATCTTAACGTTGTCAGTAGGACTAAAACATTCGAACGGGGTCTGCCGCGAAACATTCAGACCACTCTACCGGCTGGGTTAAGTAGTCAAATTACATAATATATTATATTGAACCTTTCGGCGACATATACAGTACAACATTTGGGGTACTTCTCCCAAAGGTTGTACTTTTTCATGAACATCCGGCGCTTTACCTTTAGGCGACAGTCAAAAATTGTATATTCTCGATGGCTAGTATTTTGGGAAAAAAACATCATTAATTATGCTTTACTACATTTAATTATGCATATTTTATGAAGGAATATGCAAAGGATATATTATTATAGGATATATAGCATGTATTGATAATGTCTTCGAAAGGTTGTTCAAATAGGCAAAATATCCCAAAGGTTGGATTTGTATATATATATATATATATATATATATATATATATATATATATAT
The DNA here is from genome assembly GCF_026914265.1 of Mya arenaria. NCBI lineage: Eukaryota > Metazoa > Mollusca > Bivalvia > Myida > Myidae > Mya > Mya arenaria. The sequence goes on from NC_069137.1 coordinate 25,288,178, forward strand.
ATATATATATATATATATATATATATATATATATATATATATACATACGCATTTATCTTATATATATATATATATATATATATATATATATATATATATATACACACATAAGGAATAGACGAACATTGTTACGTTTTATATCATCTATTATTTTATAAAAATATACTGCATATATTACCTTCTTAAAAATATTGGATCGGTCACGAGTCGTAATTACATTCGTCTTCAAAGAGCTCACTAACATGTTTCCTGGGCGTGTTTGATGTAATTGTGTATTATATGATGACGAGTATAATATAGGCCTGATAATTGATCTTTTGTTATATAATGGAAGCACAATGGAGTGACTGGGGAAAGTGGACAAATTGCGATACCAGGTGTCAGAGCGGAAAACAGTTTCGTGAACGTGTTTGTGACAATCCTGTCCCGCAATACGGCAAAGCCGGTTGTTCCGGAGACGAAATAGAAGTCCGAGGTTAGTATTGTGTTTAATATTATTTATTATTTGACTGCTAAAATCGCATGATAATTGTGTATAAGCTAGTTGTATAGGGCTTTTAATAAAGGTTGTGTATGTTGTATTTGGCGTGCTTGTGATATGAGCTCGCTCTTGGCGATAAATGGCGTTCTTGTGACATTGGGCTTGCTTGTGATAAAAGGACGCTGTTGGTGTTATAGGGCGTGCTTGTGCCATGGGTGCGCTGTTGGTGATATTAAGGCGTTGCTGGCGATATAGGCTGTTCATGTGATATGAGGCGTGCTTGTGATTATAAAGAGATGTTGTAGTTGTATGGCGTGCATGTGATGGACGTGTTTGTGTTTTAGGGCGTGCTTGCTCTATGGGAGCGCAGTTGGTCATATAAGGGCATTGTTGGCGATCTTGGGTGTTCTGGATATGAGGCTTGCTTGTGATGTGAGGCGACTGTTGGCGATGTATGTCGTACTTGTGACTTAGGGCGTGCGTGTAATATGAGAACGCTGTTGGTGGTAAAGGACTTGTTCGTGCTATATAGAGGTCTTAAGCTATGGGGGCCATGCAGTTTATATATGCGCGTTGCTGGCGGTATACGGTGTTCTTGTGATAGTGTGCGTTCTTGTGATTTCAGGACGCTGTTGAAGATATAGAGCGTGCTTGTGACATTTGGAGTGCTTGTGACGTTTGGCGTGCTTATGGTATTAGGTGTGCTTGTAATATCGGGGTGCTATTGGCGATATAGGGCATGCTTCTGATATTGGGCGAGTTTGTGGTATTGGACATGCTTATGGTATTTGGTGTGCTTGTGAAATGAGGGCGCTCTTGGCGATGTAGATCTTTTTTGTGATATCGGGCGTGCGTGTAATATTAGGACGCTGTTGGTGATATATGACATGTTTGATATTTAGGGCGTGCTTGTGCTTTGATGATGATGTTGACGTTATATTACCTATTTGTTATATAGGGCGTGCTTGTGATATGAGGCTGTAGTTGGTAAAATAGGACTTGTTAGTGTAATAGGTATGGGGACGCTGTTTGTGATAAAGGACATGTTCTTGCTATAAAACGTATATAAGCTATAGGGGTGCTGTTATTGATATTAGCGCGTTGCTGGCGATATAGGGTGTTCTTGTGATATTGGGCGTGTAGTTTCAGGGCGTTCTTGGCAATAAAGGCCGTGCTTGTCACTTTGGGCGAACTTGTAATATTGGGCGTGCTTGTGATTTCAGGGCGCTCTTGGCAATAAAGGGCGTGCTTGTGACTTTGGGCTAACTTGTGGTATTGGGCCTGCTTGTGATATGAGAGCGCTGTTAGAGATGTTGAGCTTGTTTGTGATATCTGGCGTGCTTCTGCTTTGATGATGCTGTTGGCGATATATGACCTATTTGTATTATAGGGCGTGCTTGTGATATGACGATGCTCTTCGAGATATATGCCTTGTTTGTAATAAAGGGCATGCTTGTGTTATGAGGTCGCAGTTGGTAAATTAAGACTTGTTTGTGTAATAGGCCGTGTTTGTGCTATGAAGACGCTGTTGGCGATGTAGAGCTTGTTTGTATAATTAAGCTCGCGTGTGATATTAGGATACTGTTTATGATTAAGGCCGTGTATGTGTTATTTTAGGGCGTGCATGTGATGTAAGGAAGCTGTTGGCAATGTAGGGTTTGTTTGCGATATCGGGCTCGCGTGTGATAATATTATATTGTTTGTAATATAGGGCCTGATTGTCAGATTTAAGGGCGTGCTTGTGCTGTAAGGGTGCTGTTGGGAATATAAGGGCGTTGCAGTCGATATAGGGTGTGTTTTATATAAGGCGTGCTTGTGATATTGGGCTTTCTTATGATTTGAAAGCATTATTGTGACATATGGCGTGCGTGTGATAAAGGGGGTACTTGCCAAATGGGGCGTTACTTGTAATATAAGGACGTAATTGATGATAAAGGTCGTGCTAGTGATATGGGCGTTGCTTGTGATATAGGAGCGTTGATGATAATATTGGTGTTGCTATCGGGTGAAACTGTGATGGGGGCGTTGCTGGTGATAAGGTGCGTGCTTGTAAATGGAGGCGTGCGTGGGATATGGAACATTCTTATGATATGGGGTGTGCTTATGATATAGGGTGTGCTTGTGATATGGGGTGTGCTTGTGATATGGGCCGTTGCTGTTTATATTGGGCTTTGTTGGTGGTATAAAGCTTGCTTGTGATATTAGGGTGCTTGTGATATAGGAACGATGCTGGTGATATGGGGCGTGCTCCTGAAATGGGGCGATGCTTGTTTATAGGGCGTTGCTGTTGATATGGGGCGTGCTGGTGAATTGCTGCGTAGTTGAGATTTGGGGTCGTCACTGGTTATACAGGGCGTTGATATGAAACATGCTTATGATATAGGACATGCTTGTGATATGGGGGCATTGCTTAGGATATGTGGCGTGCTGGTGATATAGTACATCCTATTATTATTGAGGCGTTGCTGTTAATATTGGGGGTGCTGATGATATGGAGGCTTTGCTGGTGAGATAGGGTGTACTTGTGAACTGGGGTGTTTTTGTGATATCTTGTTAGCTAGTGATTAGGTGTGGCTTTGATATGTGATGTAAGTGTGTATGTCGCGGGGGGGGGGGCATGCTGGTGATATTAGGGCGTTGCAGGAAATGTCCAAATGTTCTGTCGAAGAACAGTTGTATTTGATTTATATGTAAACAGAAAAGAATATAATATATTCTCAACCGTTTTTGTTTAAATACGTTCACTGTTTATCCTTTATTTCACAGAAAGTGAATGATTTTTTATGATTCAGTTGTTACATGCTGTGCTATATTTGGTGTTACATGCTGTGTTACATTTTACGCGACATGCTGTGCTACATATTGCGTGATATGCTGGATACATTTAGTGCGACATGCTGTGCTACATTTAGTGCGACATGCTGTGTTACATTTAGAGCGACATGTTCTGCTACATTTGGCGTGATATGCTGGATACATTTAGTGCGACATGCTGTGTTACATTTAGTGCGACATGCTGTGCTACATTTGGCGTGATATGCTGGATACATTGAGTGCGACATGCTGTGTTACATTTAGTGCGACATGCTGTGCTACATTTGGCGTGATATGCTGTGCTACATTTTGCGTGATATGCTGGATACATTTAGTGCGACATGCTGTGCTACATTTAGTGCGACATGCTGTGTTACATTTGGCGTGATATGCTGGATACATTGAGTGCGACATGCTGTGTTACATTTAGTGCGACATGCTGTGCTACATTTGGCGTGATATGCTGTGTTACATTTTGCGTGATATGCTGGACACATTTAGTGCGACATGCTGTGTTACATTTAGTGCGACATGTTCTGCTACATTTAGTGCGACATGCTGTGTTACATTTGAAGCGACATGCAGTGCTACATATTGCGTGATATGCTGGATACATTTAGTGCGACATGCTGTGTTACATTTAGTGCGACATGCTGTGCTACATTTGGCGTGATATGCTGTGCTACATTTTGCGTGATATGCTGGACACATTTAGTGCGACATGCTGTGTTACATTTAGTGCGACATGCTGTGCTACATTTGGCGTGATATGCTGGATACATTTAGTGCGACATGCTGTGCTACATTTGGCGTGATATGCTGGATACATTGAGTGCGACATGCTGTGCTACATTTTGGGCGATATGCTGGTTACATTTGGCGCGACGTGCTGTGTTGCATTTGGCGTTTAATGTTGTGCTATATTTGGCGTGACATTATGTGCTAGATTTGGAGTTGTATGCGGTGCTATATTTGGCGTGATATGCTGGACTACATTTGGCGTGACATGCTATCCTACATTTAGCGTGAAGAGCTGTGCTACATTTGGCGTGACATGCTATCCTACATTTAGCGTGAAGAGCTGTGCTTTATTTGGCGTGACATGCTATCCTACATTTAGCGTGAAGAGCTGCGCTATATTTGGCGCGACATGCTGTGCTACTTTTAGCGTGAAGAGCTCCGCTATATTTTGCACGACATGCTGTGCTACATTTAGCGTGAAGAGCTGTGCTATATTTGGCGTGACATGCTGTCCTACATTTAGCGTAAATACCTGTGATATATTTGGCGTGACATGCTATCCTACATATAGCGTGAAGAGCTGCGCTATTTTTGGCGCGACATGTTGTGCTACATTTAGCGTGAAGAGCTGTGATATATTTGGCGTGACATGCTATCCTACATATAGCGTGAAGAGCTGCGCTATTTTTGGCGCGACATGTTGTGCTACATTTAGCGTGAAGAGATGTGCTATATTTGGCGTGACATGCTAACCTACATTTAGCGTGAAGAGCTGTGCTTTATTTGGCGTGACATGCTGTCCTACATTTAGCGTGAAGAGCTGCGCTATATTTGGCGCGACATGTTGTGCTACATTTAGCGTGAAGAGCTGTGCTACATTTGGCGTGACATGCTATCCTACATTTAGCGTGAAGAGCTGTGCTTTATTTGGCGTGACATGCTATCCTACATTTAGCGTGAAGAGCTGCGCTATATTTGGCGCGACATGCTGTGCTACTTTTAGCGTGAAGAGCTCCGCTATATTTGGCACGACATGCTGTGCTACATTTAGCGTGAAGAGCTGTGCTATATTTGGCGTGACATGCTGTCCTACATTTAGCGTAAATACATGTGATATATTTGGCGTGACATGCTATCCTACATATAGCGTGAAGAGCTGCGCTATTTTTGGCGCGACATGTTGTGCTACATTTAGCGTGAAGAGCTGTGATATATTTGGCGTGACATGCTATCCTACATATAGCGTGAAGAGCTGCGCTATTTTTGGCGCGACATGTTGTGCTGCATTTAGCGTGAAGAGCTGTGCTATATTTGACGCGACATGCTGAGCTACATTTAGCGTGAATAGCTGCGCTATATTTGGCGCGACATGCTGTGCTACATTTAGCGTGAAGAGCTGCGCTATATTTGGCGTGACATGCTATCCTACATTTAGCGTAAAGAGCTGCGCTATATTTGGCGCGACATGCTATCCTTCATTTAGCGTGAAGAGCTCTGCTACATTTGGCGTGACATGCTATCCTACATTTAGCGTGAAGAGCTGCGCTATATTTGGCGCGACATGCTGTGCTACATTTAACGTGTCATGCTGTGTTATGGCTACAAGATACAATATACAAGACAAAAAATCTTTATTAACAGTCCAGTATATCTTTTTGTCATATTATGATAAAATACATCAGCTCAATGACCTAATTTTCGACAAAATGATGGCTATAAAATTTTATGCTTCGTCCACAGTATAGCTTTAAAGTTTTGTTTCTTTTCCTGTTTTTTAGGATCATTTAAAATTTCATATTGATTCTTGAAATGAAAAAACAGTTTAGCCTATGAAAAGAAGGGTTGCCAGTTTTATATTGACCATTCTGTTTATACGCTGTTTCAATAAAACGATTACTCTTGTTTTATTCAATGCGTGTTTCTGTACAATATATCTCAGATATATTTCTTCTCATTTTTCAGCCTTTGCCGACTGTTCGGAAATAAGGCAGAACCTTGGCAAAGTGCTTTCTGGCGTCTATCATATCACAACATGGAAAACAAATCAAAATGCGAGTGTGTTCTGTGACATGGACACCGATCAGGGAGGTTGGACCGTGAGTTTGTATAATATTGTTTACAAGGTTTACAGGGCATATAGTATTCACAATTTAGATAAGATCGTGGTTTTATAAACAGTATAATTCTCAGTCAAAATGCCTCGTGGTTTTACATATTTAACCTTTGTAGGTGTTTCAACATCGCATGAATGGAAAAGTGGATTTCTACCGCAACTTCTCTTCGTACGAGAATGGGTTTGGATCTCTGCAGGGAGAATTCTGGTTGGGTATGTCAGCGTTGTAATCAAAATATATATATACACATGATATTATGGTTTAATTGTGAAACGTTCATGAAATGTTAATGAATTTTGTTCACCTCGCGCTTTGAATAAATATAAGATAAGTGTTTGCTTCAGCGTAATATATTCCACTGAGTGAGCACATAAAGCTTTATTTCACGAGTGGCGTGATCAAAATGTATCGATACACGGTATTATGGTTTAATTGAAATTTAATTGGAATGTTTTTTTTTATCTCCCGCCTTGAATAAATACATAGAATACTTGTTTGTTACAGTGTAAGGTCATATAATAATGTACCATGTGAGCACCTAAGCTTTTGTACACGTGTGTCTTAGCCATTTGTGAAATACTTACTTTTGGTGTGTACGCGAAATGAACTGCAATCTCGCAAACTTTATTTATGTTGATTATATGTCTAAAAGGAATTAAAATGACTAATTTTGGTAAAGAGTTACAAAACGTATGTGGACGTAATGTAATTTAGGAAATGACGTCGCGTTGACGTTTGAAGCGGGCCGGATTTTCAAACAGTGAAAAAAAACGCTTAGTTTATATAAAATAAGAACAATCCCACAACGTTAAGTAAGACAATAGTTTATAATACATAGGCAATTTGGCAACAAATAAATCTAATGCCTATAATTATGTTTCGTAGGCCTCAAACTGATGAATGAGATGACAACCCGGACATCAAATGATTTAAGGATTGACATCACACGTGGCAGTGGTAGCACCGGCTATGTCGTATACGCTGACTTCAGTGTGGGAGCCGGGTCTAATTATACCCTACATGTAGGAAATACACTGTCAAAAAGTGGAGGTAACTATATCTTATCATTTATGAAAGGAATTCATTTGTGATTGAGGTCCGACGTCGTTAAGTAAAGTGTTATTTAAAGCGTTGCAAATAACATACGATTGTTGCGATGTGTATTGAACCGAAAAGCTTAAGTAACAAAAGTTTTACTGTTGTCATTATAAGTTGAGATTTAGATCAATCCGAGTTCTAATCTAAATATAGCAACAAATGAAACTATATAGCAACGAGAATAATTCTAACTTTACGTTTTTTGAGTGCTATTGACAGTATTGATTTTTGTTCATAAATATGTCTTGAATATCCAAAATAAAACAAATATTAAAAAAAAAACTAATATGGCATACCTGACATGGCAAAATTGACTTAACAAAGAAGAACACTAATAATTATACATAATTATAGTTCATTTTTAGACAAATTACCAAAAGTATAATTAATCAATATAATTTCTTATTACTGTCTAGTTGCAGTGCTTTCAAATTCTCGGCACTTTAATATATACATGAACAGTTGTGCCTTTTCAACATTCGACCATGGCAATGACCATTTAAACAGTAATTGTGCCGATTACTATCGCGCAGGATGATGATATTGATTTAAAGTAGAAGTAGCAATGCAACTATTCTTATACTTATAAACAATTGCAGTACGTATTAGTCGACACAGGACTGTTAAAGTTCTTTCTACTCTTATATGCAGACGGTATTGTAATTTTTGCTAATTCAGCAGCAGACCTGCAAGCGAACATTAACATATAAGTGGAATATTGTAACAAATGGAAACTTAAGGTTAATAAAAGCAAACCATTGAGGTATATATGTGCGATGTTATATGTGGAAATAAACTGGTGTTCTGTTTTATTCAAACAATAACGATTACCATCATTGATCAATATATTAATATTTTGTTGCAGTAAGTGAGGATGATGCACAGTTTAATACCTACCACAACGGTTCTGCCTTTTCCACATTCGACCATGACAATGACCGTTGGAGCAGTGTTAATTGTGCTGCTAGATATCGCGGAGCATGGTGGTACACTGCTTGCTTTTATTATGCGAACCTGAATACCCAGTACTACACACCCGGAACTGTTGTCTCCGACTATACAGCTATAACTTTTGATAACAGAGAATCGCTTAAAACTAGCAAAATGATGTTTTGACCTTAGACCTTATGCGAAGCTAGTATTTCACCAACACGTGTGTTTTCTTATCATATTTTAGTATTGGTTTATGTTCAGTTGAGTTTTTTTTTAAATAAATTGCCATTATTTCAACGCACGGATTAAAAATTCGCCTTAAGTTTATCGAATACACATTAAAACAATTGATTAAAAAATTGAAGCTTTATTGCTCAGATAAGGCATTTTCGGTCTTTAATAAGGTCATTTTAAGTTTGATTATTATTTGTGATAATCACATTATGATTGATTTTTATATTTTCCTGATTATCTCGATATATACCGCTTTGGTAATTGAAGGCTATAAATCACTTAAAATTAGTACAATGACGTTTAGTTCTTATACCATTTGTGAAGCCATTATTTCACAAACATTACTTTTTCTCGTTCTATTTAAGTTTTCGAATAATAATATATTAAATTGATAATAACGTATTGTCCACTTCTCGGCATTAAATAATTAACGGATGGTACGAGCGCTATTTTCGAATAATTTTTTTCGAATATTAAATTATCTGTTTCGAAAAAAACAGATTTGAAGATCAGTTTAGGCAAAGAATTTTCATTTTTGATAGCAACCTTTTTATTAAAAATTGTGACACTGAAATACTATTTGATTGAATTCGTTTTGTGTATTGAAATCAGTGTATTGAAATATAAGCATTAACATAATGTATTGAAATGAAAGATTTGACGGAGTGTTTTTAAATGAAAGCATTGACGGAGTGTATTGAAAGGTAAACATTGTCGTAGTGTATTGAAAGGGAAGCATTGACGGAGTAGGTTGAAAGGGAATGATTGACGGGTCGTATTGAAACTGTGGCATTGACTAAGTGAATTTAAAGGTAAGCATTGACGGAGTGTATTGAAAGGGAAGCATTGACGGAGTGTATTGAAAGTGAAGCATTGACGGAGTGTATTGAAAGGTAAGCATTGACGGAGTGTATTGAAAGGGAAGCATTGACGGAGTGTATTGAAAGGGAAGCATTGACGGAGTGTATTAAAAGGGAGGCATTGACGGTGTGTATTGAAAGGGAAGCATTGACGGATTGCATTGAAAGGGAAGCATTGACGTAGTGTATTAAAAGGGAAGCATTGACAGAGTGTATTAAAAGGAGGGCATTGACGGAGTGTATTGAAAGGGAAACATTGACTTAGTGTATGAAAAGGGACGCATTGACGGAATGTATTGAAGGTAAGCATTGACGGAGTGTATTGAAAGGGAAGCATTGACGGAGTGTATTGAAAGGTAAGCATTGACGGAGTGTATGGAAAGGGACGCATTGACGGAGTGTATTTAAAGGTAAGCATTGACGGAGTGTATTGAAAGATTATTGAAAGATAGAAAAATTATTGCATGGGGCTATATCACTCCTGCGCCGTTAGTTATGTTATAAATGTGTTTTTGGCACGCAACAAGAAGTGATGCAAGAAATAACACAGACCAATCGACTAGTGTATTTTTTTCATTATATTTACCGACTTTATAAATTAAAGTAACAGAGTCAGATTGTTTATCAAAAACTAATATTTGATCACTAATAAATTACTGACCATCGATGTATAGTACGATTAAATTATAATGTCTTAATTAGATTTGGGTTATTTCTAAGGTTATTGGAATTTCATGAATAGTGTTAGAACGACTACGTTTTTAACATACCTTAATTGGTAGGACAATGGCCAATTTCGATGAATATGAACGTGACATTGGAATGTCAAGTGTTCATGTTTACACAAAAGGATCATCTTATCAAGCTTCGTACGGCAAAATATCAAAATATCAGGAATTTGCTTATTATTTGCTTAATATTATTCATTTTTTTACTGTCAGTAAAATATAGTAACGTAATGCTGTGAACACACGGTATTGTAGAGAATTGAAGTACCAATATAATTTCGTCATACAATACATACCGTTTAACGTAACGTTAATCTTCTACTGTTTCACTTTCTTTGAAAAAACAAACACACGTCAATTTTATCAAATATCAAGCTTATGCTGCAGTTTCTCAACATACTAACATATTTCATTTAACTAAACTAGAAAGCTGCTGATTATACAAATTCACACTTCGGGCAGAAGACGAAACGTTTAGTCTCCCAAATATACCCACCTAAAAATACCCACCTGTAAGTTACATTAAATGTAAAAAATACATCTCATACTATTTTTTATTCATATTTGGAGACTTCACTGACCAACTTACCGTCTAAATTTATATCATAACGACAATCCATAGAACAAAATACAATGACTGTGCGGTTGCTTTTATTATGAAAATATCATTTTCCACACCATCTAACACGCTTTAGGGTGTTTGCTATTTACTCTTAAAAACTGATCGTAATATTGTAAGAAGCTTAGACGTTAAGTAATACCTTGAGACTACAAAGTATCATATAATACACAATCGTAATCTCATCTTGAAAAACGACTGATGATCAAATTTACTTTGATGTTCAGTGATTGTGCGACATAACTCAGATTGCTTTTGCTAGTTTGATTTCATCACAAGAACGTTCTGTAAATCCTTTCAATGGAGTTAAATAGTGTATGTATGCGCAACAGGGAGTCTTGTTGAAAACGTCATTAAAGATCAAAGCTACAAACAACTTTCATATTATGCTCTTACACACAATGCTCGTTCAGAAATGAATGTCTTTGTTCTTCCCATATATATGTTTTAATTTGGCATGGCTATACAAACCGGCTTACCAAGGATAACAAAGCTTATGAATCAGCATATTACTTCAAACTGTATATATCGGTGTATTTGAAGATATATAATGTGATGAAAAGAAACAAAATAAGTTCATTGTTTCAACTCAAACGGCATCATATAACTGATGGAAATGCATCAACAAACGAGTTTTAATAGGTGTGTTCATCGCCAGGTTATACTTTGTGTGGAAAGTCTTTGTCAATCTAATATCGCTCAGATGTTTTAGAAATGACATTGGAAGCATAATCTACGTAAATCATTGTCAGAAATGTTTTATTGCTCCTTAACTTTTCAAATCCAAGCTTGAAATTACCTTGTGTACGGTGTTAATTCGATAATAAACGTTAACAAAAAACAATGCGCTTTAAAAGGTTAAAGACGAATTATGTGTACAGTCATCGAAGGAGATCGCGTTGGCTGGCGATATTATGAATGAGTTCGTAATGCGACTTTCGAAACTTTAGCCCGATATAATATATTGTTAAACATGTTTTTACAGTTACATACGATCGAATTCGATTGCTTAAAAGACCGGTAATCAATTTCATACAATTGTACATTTTATCAAGTAACGGACGCATAATTTGAGCTTCTCTTGTGCTTATCTTATAGTTCATAATATTGGATGGCTTCTCCATGTGGTTTCTATTGTTTTATATGTTATTATTATCGCTGATTTTTAAAAGCTTTCACGTAATGGCCTGATGTATTCGACCAACTGCGACGCCAAAGCTAATGGTAAAAAAGAATGGGTGAATTGCACTGTTTAATACATTTACAGTTTCAAATATATTGTTATCAAGGGTTGACTTTATTGTTTTCATTCAAATATATATTACCAGAAACATATATGGAAATTAGCAGTAGCGTTGTTTTCAGAAAGAGGCCAATTTCAACAAGTGGTATTGATTAACAAATAAAATTTGTTTTATATGGTGTGATGTGCATAAACTTGCGATTATCTTTATTGACTTTTAATGAATTAAAAGTAACAAAAAAAGACAACGTAATTGATGGGTTGGTTTACACAGAAATGAATTATATATTTCTGTATATCTCATGATAGGGTGTTTTATGTGATGCATGTCATTCCAGGTATACATTTGTGATTATAAGTTAAAATAACGTATCTCCTATTGGTCTGGACTTCCGCCCAAGAGGCAGGGGATTGAAGGTTCGAACCCGACACGGTTAAAATTATTGTATAGCTGATTGCTAACTCATTAAACTAGTTTAATAAATATGTATCAATTGTCTTCCTGCCAGACGACGATGACGCCGGAAAACATACACGAATGTCTCCAGTACTGCAATACATGAACAAGTGAAATGTATAAGTCAACATATTGCATATGACTATTTAATCATCAAGATTATATATAAAAAAACAAGTGACATAATAACCAAATATTGTTATAAAATACATTTTAAATGATAGCTGGAAGAAAGCAAACCGTTACGTGTAATCATGCCGGTACAGTTTTAATTAACACTTTATTTCATTTTTTGAGATGTGTGTATGGATCATTTCATTCCTATACGCATATAACATATAACAAATAGCACACTATTCAACATACTTCGAACACGCGGTAACCAGAAAAAGGTATGATATTAAAACTGCAACAACCAGAAAAATACCTTATATCAAATCTGCGGCACTGTAAATGTTTCTTACATTAAAACTACGAGAACCGTAAAAGGCTCTTTTTTTCAGACCGCGACAACCAGAAACAGGTATTGAAAAAGTTATAGTCAGTAATTCGTACAAAATACATTAAATGAATGACCTTAACAACACATTAAATCACAGGTGCCGCTATTTTATTTCTAGTTGCATGACACTATGACTTTGTATATCCCGCTGACATCATGTTTGCTATTAGACCGAATTCTGCTGAACATATTTCAGTATTGGACATGAACCTTGTTTGTTCTATTGTTACTTTAATAAGACAACTACTATAACCAAAGTACATCAAACACCTGGATCTTGTCACAAGCATCGTCATCTATATGTTCACGTAGGTTAACACATTTCAAATTTACGTATTTTATTCTCAAGAGTGAAAATTCCACGACAAACTACACCTACTCCAAAAATTGTCAGAACGTGTTTATTGTTTGTAGCCTTGAAATCCTAAAAGACAAGAACAAATTAACAAAATAAACCACACAACATTTTGCATCATAGAGAAAGAAATAATTTGGATTCTATGTCGAAACAAAATAAGCTTGCGTCTTTCATGCGTCTTAAAACCAGTTCTCACGTGAACAACAACACGGTTTAAGTACACTTTTCTGCACATCGTCAGAGGAATGAAACTTGCCAAAGAAAAAAAAAACATTGAGCATAGCGTTTGAAAAACATATATCCTAGTATTTAAAAAGAGCAATAATCGATTTGATCTTTGAGAAATAATAATCCGAACAATAGCGTGTATATATTTACGCCGTAGTTATCATGTTCAAACATTTTCTTAATGTGCATCACCCCATTAATCGGACGATTCAAAAATGTTTCCCCTGTATCTGTCTAAGTCATAAATTGCACACAGCGCTTCCAAACTGGTTCCTTTACCTAGGTGTAATTCATTCGTTGCAGCTTGTTGTTTCGACCGAGTTTATTTTTTGCACAGCCTTCGGATATATATATATAATATTACTGTATCGCTTCGCAGTCTTCATAGCATTAGATAATTGCATTTATCCCGCTGAGTGAATATTATTGTGAGTGTTGGAGCTCGTAAAGTTAAGTCAAAACTTATTTGTCAGGAATAGGAATTGCTGCTGTGTAAAAGTAAGTACATGTACTAATACTTTTTTGTCATCAGATTTTAGACTTATCAATGTTTTGTTAATCTTAAAAATTCAATGAATCCCATTGCGAATTCTTGAAATAATTTACTTAGCGTCTTTCTGGAGCTGGTGTTTTTGCACAACCGTTGCGGATTTGGATGGGGACGTACCCGATGCACGCCCTTCCTAAAATTGTTTGAATTTTATTTTTTACGAAACAAAGGCACCTTTAAGAACTTTTTAAGATTTAAATGACATAATGTTTCATTTAAATCTACCCCAGGCCCTATTCATATTTGTATGAAAGCTACTTATATGAAAAACATAGAAACAAGCTCTTAGGCCGAAAGTTTAAACATAAACCCCATTTTCAACCCCATTAAAACTTAGTTTGTTTCGTATTGATCAGGGAGATGTCGTTCTTTTCTAGTCTTGCTACTAGAGTACGCCCCCTCTAAGGCCAAATCCTGAAACCGCCCATTACTTGAACTATTATAAAGATAGCAAGGCGGCCTCAGACTAATAACCTGACAAGTATAATAATAACAATTTATGAGCTTAAAGCGTTTCAATCCCCAGTATATTCCTGTGACGCTAATCGTAATCCAATCATTTAAACTAAGATAATTGTATGCATTTATAGTCTGTCAATATTGTTTTGTGGCGTTATGAATCTCGCGTCTTATGTCTTTAAAGTGGCTGTACTCCGTGTGAAACAATAGCGAAAAAAAGAGAAAATTGTCAAAAACTGACATAAACTTGGCATCGATGTGTACAATGCATTGAAACTTACTAACTGAAGTACCATATAGTTTACAATTTATTTAAGTTTAGCAGTTATTTCGTATTTTTCCATTAAAAATATTACTGTGTATATCTACCAGGTAGAATTTATTCATTTTGCGTGATTTGCTAGTCGATGTTATCGCGTGATATTACCGAGGTAGGTGTATTTCTCACACCTCAGACAAGTAGATCCAGTAATTTAACCGTGCTAGAAATTCTTATCTTTCCCGCGGGCGAAGATAAAATGCCCGTATTGAACTTCTTCTGAATGGCCGCCACATTGTAATTACTTCCCTTGTTGAAGACTTTCGTCTGTAGCATCATGGAAACCTTGTCTTGCGGCAATATTAAAAACCCTAATTGATTTTTTTTCGCTTCAAATGTCACCATAAAACAGTTTTTACGCACCATTCAAGAAATAATGCTTCACTCTCCTCCGAACTTTTTAAAGACCGATTTGACTATTTACATAATCTGAATCACTTCGCGCATATCCTTGACAACCACGAATTATCTTATATCCATACGCAATCATTTTTACTAAGCACAAAATAGTTCCAGCAAAAAAATACATTTTTATTTAATTTTATTTAACTGAGGTGGGAGAAAAAGCATCTGCCATAGCCGCTCGTGTAAGATAGGTTCATCCCGACCTTCGCGCAGCGTGTTTTGCGGAAACTCTATGAAACTCGTTTCCGCAAAACACCATACGCTCGGGTAGGAATGAATCTATATCACACTCTCGGCCATGGAATATACTTATAATCTTAATTATGTCATCTAACTAGAGAAAGCCGTCGTAGCTCAGTGGATACTACGCTGGACTGCAATTTTGGCGACACGGGCTCCAGCCTGGTCTCCGACACAATGTTTTACATTTGGTATCAAAGCGTGACACATTCTATTAGATAATTGTCCTGTGATTCGTTTCAGAAAAAAACATTTTTTGGTGCCAATCTGGTGTACAGCCCCTTTCAGGCTATAACATTATTGGACTTTGTTATGTTTCGACTACAGAGCTAATTTCTGTACTATCCACTGTATTATAAAACAACCCAATCTAAATAAGTACCTTATATATTAGAGCCTAGGTGTATCCGCACTGCTGTTATATGTTTTATGACTCCCTTTGCCTCGAAATAACAAACGACTTACATTAATATAAACCATTTCACCAATTTATTTGGTCAGGAATGCTGTCCTGAATATCTTTCAGGAATGTTGCGCTGATATCTCTCAGGAATATTGTGATGATATCTCTCAGAAATGTTGTCCTGAATATATCTCAGGAATGTTGTGCTAATATCTCTCATGAATGGTTAGGTCATTCATATCTAACACACATTGTATTATAATTCATATAGACATACGGAATATTTTCATAAATATCTCTCATGACTCGTGTACTTTATATCAGTAAAAATGCTTTCCTGAATATCTCCTAGGGATGGTGTCATTAAAATATATCAAGAATGTTGTCCTGAATATCTGTCATGAATGGGGTCCTGAAAACCTCTCAGGAATGTTGTTCTTAATATATCTTAAGAATGTTGTCCTTAATATATCTCTGAGGTATTTTTCTTAATATCTGTCTGAAATGTTGTCCTGAATATCTCTCAAGAACGTTGTCCTGCATATCTCTCAAGAATATTGTCCTAAATATCACTCAAGAATGTTGTCCTGAAAATCTCTCAAGAATGTTGTCCTGAATATCTCTCAAGAATGTTGTCCTGCATATCTCTCAAGACCGTTGTCCTGCATATCTCTCAAGAACGTTGTCCTGCATATCTCTCAAGAATGTTGTCCTGCATATCTGTCAAGAATGTTGTCCTGCATATCTCTCAAGAATGTTGTCCTGCATATCGTTCAAGAATGATGTCCAGCATATCTCTCAAGAATGTTGTCCTGCATATCTCTCAAGAATGTTGTCCTGCATATCTCTCAAGAATGTTGTCCTGCATATCTCTCAAGAATGTTGTCCTGAATATCTCTCAAGAACGTTGTCCTGCATATCTCTCAATAACGTTTTCTCGCATATCTCTCAAGAATGTTGTCTTGAATATCTCTCAAGAATGTTGTCCTGAATATCTGTCATGAATGGGGTCCTGAAAACCTCTCAGGAATGTTGTTTTTAATATATCTCAGGAATGTTGTCCTTAATATCTCTCTGGGGTATTTTTCTTAATGTATGTCTGGAATGTTGTCCTGAATATCTCTCAAGAACGTTGTCCTGAATATCTCTCAAGAACGTTGTCCTGCATATCTCTCAAGAATGTTGTCCTGCATATCTCTCAAGAATGTTGTCCTGCATATCTCTCAAGAATGTTGTCCTGCATATCTCTCAAGAATGTTGTCCAGCATATCTCTCAAGAATGTTGTCCTGCATATCTCTCAAGAATGTTGTCCTGCATATCTCTCAAGAATGTTGTCCTGCATATCTCTCAAGAATGTTGTCCTGAATATCTCTCAAGAACGTTGTCCCGCATATCTCTCAATAACGTTTTGCTGCATATCTCTCAAGAATGTTGTCCTGAATATCTCTCAAGAATGTTGTCCTGAATATCTGTCATGAATGGGGTCCTGAAAACCTCTCAGGAATGTTGTTTTTAATATATCTCAGGAATGTTGTCCTTAATATCTCTCTGGGGTATTTTTCTTAATGTATGTCTGGAATGTTGTCCTGAATATCTCTCAAGAATGTTGTCCTGAATATCTCTCAAGAACTTTGTCCTGCATATCTCTCAAGAACGTTGTCCTGCATATCTGTCAAGAATGTTGTCCTGCATATCTCTCAAGAACGTTGTCCTGCATATCACTCAAGAACGTTGTCCTGCATATCTAACAAGAATAATGTCCTGCATATCTCTCAAGAATGTTGTCCTGAATATCTCACAAGAATGTTGTCCTTCATATCTCTCAAGAACGTTGTCCTGCATATCTCTCAAGAACGTTGTCCTGCATATCTCTCAAGAATGTTGTCCTGAATATCGTTCAAGAATGTTGTCCTGAATATTTGTCATGAATGGGGTCCTGAAAACCTCTCAGGAATGTTGTTCTTAATATATCTCAAGAATGTTGTCCTTAATATATCTCTGAGGTATTTTTCTTAATATCTGTCTGGAATGTTGTCCTGAATATCTCTGAAGAACGTTGTTCTGCATATCTCTCAAGAATATTGTCCTAAATATCACTCAAGAATGTTGTCCTGAAAATCTCTCAAGAATGTTGTCCTGAATATCTCTCAAGAATGTTGTCCTGCATATCTCTCAAGAACGTTGTCCTGAATATCTCTCAAGAACGTTGTCCTGCATATCTCTCAAGAACGTTGTCCTGCATATCTCTCAAGAATGTTGTCCAGCATATCTTTCAAGAATGTTGTCCTGCATATCTCTCAAGAATGTTGCCCAGCATATCTCTCAAGAATGTTGTCCTGCATATCTCTCAAGAATGTTATCCTGCATATCTCTCAAGAATGTTGTCCAGCATATCTCTCAAGAATGTTGTCCTGAATATCTCTCAAGAACGTTGTCCTGCATATCTCTCATTAACGTTTTCCTGCATATCTCTCAAGAATGTTGTCTTGAATATCTATCAAGAATGTTGTCTTGAATATCTGTCATGAATGGGGTCCTGAAAACCTCTCAGGAATGTTGTTTTTAATATATCTCAGGAATGTTGTCCTTAATATCTCTCTGGGGTATTTTTCTTAATGCATGTCTGGAATGTTTTGCTGAATATCTCTCAAGAATGTTGTCCTGCATATCTCTCAAGAACGTTGTCCTGCATATCTCTCAAGAAAGTTGTCCTGCATATCTCTCAAGAACGTTGTCCTGCATATCTCTCAAGAACGTTGTCCGGCATATAACTCAAGAACGTTGTCCTGCATATCTCTCAAGAATGTTGTCCTAAATATCTCTCAAGAATGTTGTCCTGAATATCTCACAAAAATGTTGTCCTGCATATCTCTCAAGAATGTTGTCCTGCATATATCTTAAGAACGTTGTCCTCCATATCTCACAAAAACGTTGTCCTGCATATCTCTCAAGAACGTTGTCCTGCATATCTCTCAAGAACGTTGTCCTGCATATCTCTCAAGAACGTTGTCCTGCATATCTCTCAAGAATGTTGTCCTGAATATCTCTCAAGAATGTTGTCCTGAATATCTGTCATGAATGGGGTCCTGAAAACCTCTCAGGAATGTTGTTCTTAATATATCTCAAAAATGTTGTCCTTAATATATCTCTGAAGTATTTTTCTTTATATCTGTCTGGAAGGTTTTCCTGAATAACTCTCAAGAACGTTGTCCTGCATATCTCTCAAGAATATTGTCCTAAATATCACTCAAGAATGTTGTCCTGAAAATCTCTCAAGAATGTTGTCCTGAATCTCTCTCAAGAATGTTGTCCTGCATATCTCTCAAGAACGTTGTCCTGCATATCTCTCAAGAACGTTGTCCTGCATATCTTTCAAGAACGTTGTCCTGAATATCTCTCAAGAATGTTGTCCTGCAAATCTCTCAAGAACGTTGTCCTGCATATCTCTCTTGTCCTGCATATCTCTCAAGAATGTTGTCCTGCATATTTCTCAAGAACGTTGTCCTGCATATCTCTCAAGAATGTTGTCCTGCATATCTCTCAAGAACGTTGTCCTGCATATCTCTCAAGAATGTTGTCCTGCATATATCTCAAGAATGTTGTCCTGAATATATCTCAAGAATGTTGTCCTGCATATCCCTCAAGAACGTTGTCATGCATATCTCTCAAGAATGTTGTCCTGAATATCTCTCAAGAATGTTATCCTGCATATCTCTCAAGAACGTTGTCCTGCATATCTCTCAAGAATGTTGTCCTGCATATCTCTCAAGAACGTTGTCCTGCATATCTCTCAAGAACGTTGTCCTGCATATCTCTCAAGAATGTTGTCCTGCATATCTCTCAAGAACGTTGTCCTGCATATCTCTCAAGAATGTTGTCCTGCATATCTCTCAAGAACGTTGTCCTGCATATCTCTCAAGAATGTTGTCCTGCATATATCTCAAGAATGTTTTCCTGAATACCTCTCAATAATGTTGTCCTGCATATTCCTCAAGAACGTTGTCATGCATATCTCTCAGGAATGTTGTCCTGAATATATCTCAAGAATGTTATCCTGCATATCTCTCAAGAACGTTGTCCTGCATATCTCTCAAGAATGTTGTCCTGCATATCCCTCAAGAATGTTGTCCTGAATATCTCTCAAGAATGTTGTCATGCATATCTCTCAAGAATGTTGTCCTGCATATCTCTCAAGAATGTTGTCCTGTATATCCCTCAAGAATGTTGTCCTGAATATCTCTCAAGAATGTTGTCATGCATATCTCTCAAGAATGTTGTCCTGCATATCTCTCAAGAATATTGTCCTACCTATCTCTCAAGAATGTTGTCCTGCATATCTCTCAAGAACGTTGTCCTGCATATCTCTCAAGAATGTTGTCCTGCATATCTCTCAAGAACGTTGTCCTGCATATCTCTCAAGAATGTTGTCCTGCATATCTCTCAAGAATGTTGTCCTGAATACTTCTCAGAAAGTTTTACCTAAATATATCTTAGGAATATTGTCATTAATGTATCTTAGAAAAGGTGTCCTAAATATCACGCAGGAATGGTGTTCTTCATATCTAACAGAAATAGTGTCCTGAATACCTCTCACGAATATTAATCTGAATATCTCTCTGTGATAACGTCTTTAAAATATCTCATGAAAAATGTCCTGAATATCTCACAGAAATGGTGTTCTTAATATTCCACATAGATAGTGTCCTTAATATCTAACAAAAATGGTGTCCTGACTATCTGTTTATAATGTTGTCCTGAATATCTCTCTGGAATGTTGTTTTTAATATCTCACAAAAATAGTGTCCTGACTATCTTTTAAGAATGTTTTCCTGAATATCTCTCTGGAATGGTGTCCTTAATATCTCACAAAAATAGTGTCCTGATTATCTGTTTAGAATGTTGTCCTGAATATCTCTCTGAAATGGTGTCCTGAATATCTCTCTGGAATGGTGTCTTGAATATCTCTCTGGAATGGTGTCCTAAATAACTCGAATATATTCCTAAATATCTCTCAGGAATGTTGTCAAGAATGTATATCTGGATTGTCGTCCAGGATATTTCTCAGGAATGGTGTTCCGAATATTTCTCACAAATGATGTCCTGTATACATTTCAGAAGTATTTCATAAAATGGTGACTTTAATATATTTTAGTAATTCTGTCTTGAATTTCTTTCAGGACTGGTGCCCTGAATATCTCTTAAGAGTGTTGTCCTGTATATCTCTAAGGAATGTTGTCCTGAATGTGTCTCAAAATTGGTGTCCTAAATATCGCTTAGTAATCTTGTCCTGAAAACCTCTTATAAATAATGTTCTGATTATCGCAAATAAACACTTAAGAGTCTGTTGTAATACACATTAATTATGATTAGTGCTTATATTAAGATCATCCAATTCACAAACCTCCGCACTGTTATACATCCATGTTTGTTATACTTCCTCATTATTTCAATTTTTCAACCGTTTGGTTGTAATTAAAGCGTGTAACAAAGCAGTCACATCTCTTTGTCGGAAAGCTAACACAAATCATTCATCAGGACAAAAGTACATGCCTAATATGCACAATTATAAAACTGACCTAAGTTCCAATTGCAATATCGCATTCAGTTCTAATACTTACCAAATTGACGTTCGGCATTAAAATTATCTTTAAAAGTGTGTTTTACGATGATTATTACTGAATGTACATATGGTTCAGAATTTGGAAACGGAAAGCGTTGTTTCCCAATCATAGGTCCTTTCATAAGCTCGTAGGAAGTGTCACTACAATAAAAGCAATAAAATTTAGATGTTACACAACTACAGACAATGATATCATGCTGTTTGAGACAACATTGTTTTAAACATGTGACAGTTTAAGGTTTTTGCCACAAATACCGAATGCTAAAAACACTTGCAGATAAATTAATGCAATGAAGACTAGACACTGCTTCGATATTATTTCGTGAATTCATGTCCAGTGTGTGTTACGGAAAGTCTAAATAAATTGCTAGTAAGTTAAAATAAGAAGATAATGGGAGATCATTCAATTTCAATTAACTATTGGTATTATGCAGAAGTCGAACTGCTTATATACATTTCTATGTGTCATTATGAATATGAACCAGTCTGATAATAACGATAATCAGTCTAATAATGTTCCACAGTCTGTGTCATATTGCTTGTGATTTATATTATTTAAATATTGAATCGTACCATTTGAAAGACATCACAGTCTACGATCCGAAGTGTTGCATGTTATGACCTCCGTAATCAATGTTTGCTTAGGCATGGATCATGCACGGATTCAGTCCATTAAACCTGCGATATGTTGTTTTACCAGAAAGGGCGGAAAAGGGCGACGGTTTAATATTAAAACATTTTTTATGTTGAGATGTTCCTTTGTATTTTAATTCGTTAGCTTTAAAGAGCAGCGATGTGTAATTCAATGTGTTACGCTCCTATTTTACAACGCAATATACGATATGTGCATTAAAGGGAAAAGGTTACCGTCTTATAAGTATTGTGCATACTCAAAAACCAGTCTTATGAATAGTTTATATATTTATCGCATAACGTGCATCCATGTATCCCTGTAAAAAGGCAGACGACGAAATGTGTCCTGATACATAATTTGCGCACGTTTTGATCTGCATCATAACCAACGGCGAGAACAATAAGCTCCTATTAACCAAAGCATTGCACGATCTGTGCCCAAAGGTTATAAATGTTGTAAGATATTCTAATGATTTGTCAACATTTCATAATAAACCGCTACTTTTAAACAATATAAGATGCCACGGAAAACGAATCGCATCAAGTTACTTTTTTATTGTAAAATAAAGTTATAAAAGTGTGCGTAAATTTTAAAACCCATGATATGAAAGTATTTAGTATGTTTATTGAACTAAGTTTTATTTTGTTCTCACATAGTAAATTAGGCAAAATTAGCTTTAAGCATCAAGTTGCATGTTATACAAAAGAATGTGCATGTACTCAACTCCGTGATATTCACAGTTTTTGCTTCTTTGGAATAATTAGTCTTATGATCTAACACATAGTAAATAGTTGATCACTAGCCTTGAGCTTGAATTTGATATATTCATCTCTTAACAGAGATGCAACACCCTGGTATAAATGTTTGTCACTCTTCAAGAGTTCTGCAATGTAGATGCAGTAGTTAAAATTGTTAAGACAGTGTTCAGGTGTGTTTGATGCTCATAAAAGTCAAATTCCATGCTTAAAGCAATTACTATTATTGCCGCCATTACTGAAATTTCTCGATAAAATAGGTGTTTTATACATCCATAAGAACAGCTGTGGATAAATATAAACCTCAAGGTAATTGGAAATGCACGTTACATAGTGCCAGGCATTCCATTGAGCAATATAATACGCAAATGATGTGATTATCCAGCAGTACTCGTATGTGTCAGATTTTAACTGTAGATTTTGTCGTCAATTGATTAAGAAAAAAAAAGTTAAAGGAACTCAGTGTTTTATCCTCATTATCGTACTGTAGAATTGACTACACTTACCACATTATCATTACGAGTAGCTATTCCTGTTTACACTTAATCGTAATTCATAGGTAATCTACTGCTTAACCGGGTTATGATCAATTATTTATGCATCTGTTCAAGACGCAAAATTGATATCATACATTTAAAAAGAGCTATACAGTATCAATGATATCAAACTATACTTACTATTTTTTGCAGATGATGCAGTTATTTTTGCCAATACACCTATGGCGCTACAATCAATGCTTAATGATATACAATTATATTGCGGCCTTTGGGATTTAAAAGCAAACATACCAAAGACTAAAATAATGATATTTGAGAGGGGAAGAAAAACAAAATATACATTTACATTCAATAATACTAATCTAGATATAGTAGAATCATTCAAATATTTAGGCATAACTTTATTTAAGAATGGAAACTGGAACAGAACGCAGAAACACACTGCTCAACACTCATTATATGCTTTGCATAATTTATTCATCGCAGTCAATCAATTAAAACTAAATACAAAAGAGCAATGCAAGTTGTTTGATAGTCTGGTAGGATCAATATTAAACTATGGATCCGAAATTTTCGGATATTATCCTGCAAAAGATATAGAAATTATTCATTGTAAATTTATGAGAAAGGTCCTTAAAGTAAGAAAAAGTACAAATTTATCAGCGTTATATGGTGAATTAGGAAGACATCCTATGGAAGTTCAGAGAAAAATAAATATGATACGGTACTGGGTTAAAATATTAAAAAGCAATGATAACTCATTAGTGAAAAATATATACACAATGCTTAAAACCGAAGCAAATTCTAATAACACATTTAATGGATTAAACTGGGCTTTTCAAGTGAAAACAATATTAGATGAAATTGGAATGTCTGACGTCTGGATCGAACAAGATATACAAGTTATACCTTTACAACTAATTAAACAGAGGAGAATTGATATATTTATTCAATCGTGGAGTGCAGATGTGAATGGATCCAACAGATTAGCTACATATAGTTGGTATAAAAAAGAATTATTACATGAAAATTATCTAGATCTTATACAGATAGATAAATATATGATATCATTAACTAAATTTAGAGTCTCATCCCACGACTTACTTATTGAAAAGGGAAGGCATTTTAATATACCTAGAACAGATAGAATTTGTACATATTGCAACATGAATGTCATAGAAAACGAATATCATTTTTTGTTAGTATGCCCGCATTATAATAACCTGCGAAAGGAATATTTTAAAACATATTTTTGTCATTGGCCCACAAAACAAAAATTTATAGATTTGATGTCAGCAAATACAAAGAAAAAGTTAAATTCTCTTGCTAAATTTGTATACCATGCTTTTCTTTTACGATCACGTTTAGAGTAACATATAATAAATATATATGTATGATAATATTAATTCATAAAACAATCTTAATATAACATCCAATTTGTAATTCTCTCTTATGACCTTTCACGTTTGATAATATGTGAAGCATTTTGGCTATGAATGTTGTACATTTAATGCTAAATAAATGTTGTTGTTGTTGTTGTTGTTGTTGTTATTTAAAAAGAGCAATACTGAATATTAAATTGGCTTGTTTTAATCATCATTATGATAAACGCTACAATTAGCGATTAAAACTACGAATGAAAATCACTGATATCACGCGTAATGCTTAGTTGTCACCTGTATCAAAACCAAAGGTGATGATATTCAGTTACCTATATTCAAAATCATTACAATACCTTAGGATTAAGATAATTAGAAGGGTGAAGATCAATGTGAACAAACGTCATATTAAGCACGATAATGGTTCCTATCATACACAAAGAAGTAACTCACAATACTTAGTTCTCAGCGGTGTCAAAACCAACTGTGATGACATTAAGCTCATATACTCCCACGCATAAGAATAACTCTGCATTTAAATAATAAGAAGGGTGAAGTATTCTGATTTATGGTCGGTCTGAATAAAAGTCAGGAGAAACAAAACAAATAGTAATTACAGAGACAAACCCAGTAGCTTACAAACTAACCACCCTCCTGTTTAAGGTAAAAAAGATACTAAACAAGAGACAAAACCTGAGCTCCGGGGAGTGAACACAAACGCCCGTTTGCTCGTGTAGTTGAGTTAAGGTTGAACAAGAGGCATTACTTAAAACATAGTAAATGCGGAGTTTTTCGCCTTGTCGTGTTATTTTGTTTAAGTTGAACAAGAGGCATTACTTATAACATAGATAAGGCGGAGTTATGCGCCTTGTCATCTTGTTGCTTTGTTTAAGTTGAACAAGAGGCATTACTTAAAACATAGTAAAGGCGGAGTTATGCACCTTGTCGAACATGTGCGTATTATCTATTACAACATTTGCTACACATTTTTAATTCAATAATACGGTTATAGTTATGGCCAAGATTAATAAAGGTTTTGAACAAATACCATGAAAATGAAGACACCAATGCCATGACAAAGCATCGTCATTGTTCTCAAAAAAACGAGCTTAATACAGATTGAGAAAAATAAGTAAATGACTTTTTACCATAGGTAGTCTTGTAGCAAAGGGAACTTAAATCATGATGGTAGACCGCAATGAGATTAAACATTAAATCTATCTCTAATGTCAAACGATAACCAGCCTAATTCCTTGAACAATGGACTGGATGATGTTTTAACATGTTTTCTTAGATTTTTTGCAGCTTTTACGTATGTGTAAATGTATACATCTGCTCCATATGGAAATTTGTATATAAAAACACATACTGTGCTGTTGCAAATAAAATGCCAACGTGCGTATTAGATCAACATGAGTTATGGGCTGTGCTATACGTGCGCATATCTTCTCTCTCGACATATGTACAAAAGTCTAATCTCAATATAGAACAGATAAGTAACACATTTACAAAAGTATGCATGATAATATATCTGGCTAGAAATGTATGCTTTCAATATAACAGTTATAAATAGTTTATAATTTGCCACATGAGTTTCCTGAGAACTTTAACGAAATGTTGTGGCGTTTGCAAGAAAAAAAATAGCCATCATCACGGTCTTATTGCAACAAATCAGTAATCTAGAAGGAAAAGTAATTCAGGAACTGGTATTTGGACAAAAAGTATAATTTCACAATACATCACAAACTTATTGTATGGTGAATTTCTTACACATGATAGTTTAACAGGATTTCTTTTTCATTATGTTTAATGGCAAACTGCAGAAAATATTGCAATTGAGCATAAAAAAGAGGAGTGCAAATACAAGTTAACGCAAATTTGAAAAAAAAAAACACTCTAAGATAAATTTAGTTATGAAGTGAGTGGTAAGACTTTTTATTTAAGTTCAAAAGCCAGACCACTTTAACAATTTGACCCAAAACTAATAACGACTATGTAAATCACTATAACACTTTATGATTACCATGTGAGCCAAGTTATCTGTGGTAATAGTTTGCAATCAAATGGCACCAGGTCGACCCAGGGGGTAAGAAATACATGGACATTGAATCAGGTTTTATTTTAAAACAATCTACATCGTCGTTAAAAAGCATAAATATGATATTTTTAAATAGTACGTTATCATTGTGTATGGAATGCAATCATTGGATCAGTTTGTGCACGTCTTTTAGAGTTGAGGGGAACCAATAACTGCATTAAATTCGCAGAAAAAGTAAGCTAAAACATTCACAACTAAACAGACAAGGACCAAACTGTATATGCAATGTTCAACATGCATGTGTTGATATTACTGAAATGCCGAGGTGATATTGCAACGGTGCAAATAATGTATGCTCTATTGCCAAAATACAACACAACTAGTTTTTGTTCATCTAACCTTTTCACAGTTGTAATCCTATTTCAGATTCATGTACTTCATATTCATGTATGAATCTACGAAAAACAACATCTACTAGAAAATATGTCAGAAAGTTTCATTTGCTATTGCTTGAATCCTAAATATCATTTACGGTTAACAAAATAAACACCACATCATATTGCAATTCTAGGAAAAAAGATATTTCGGGTAATTGATTCAATGTCGACACAAAACAAGCATGCGTCTACCATGCGTCTTAGAACCTGTTCTCAAGCAAATAACAACACAATTTACCTGCATGTTCAGCACATCGTATGAAAAATCAAGCTTGCCAAAAAATAGTATCCATTGAACATAGCGTTAAGGGCAGGCAGCCATACACAAGTGGGTGGGGATGGTCAAAAACTAAAACGTTTAAGAAAATAACGTTTTATCTAGTTTTGAGGAACGATCCTTTTTGGGAGTTAGTCATATATCCTTGGTGACATTTTTTGGTGTAGTAAGGAGTTCAACAAATCTTACAAAATAAGATTTTATCTGATTTTGGATCAAAAAGCATTCACATTATTTCGGAAAGTCTGTCGACATTTGAACTCAAAATACCCCATACTACCTATTTAACGATGTAATCAGAGTTATTGGTGGTATTTTGTCAAATAAGAAACTTATTTAAAAAAAATAATGAAATACAGTGGATGAAATGTATTACCGGGTTCCAAAAATGAATATATCTTTTCTTTTTTTTAAATAGCTTCAATCAAAACAAAGCCCAAAAACATTGTTGATTGGGCAGTTCCGATAAATTTGACTTATAAACGTATTTTTGTATTAAGACATTTCCGGGAAAACGTAGATGCTTGTTGATCTGAAATCTGATAACAAATTATTTCCTAAAAAATTCTCAACTATTACAGCGTTTTATGTTGCAACGAATATACGAATCATGGTTGTTAAATATTGAACCTCAAAACTAAATTGAAATTGATTTTTTTAAACATTTTAAATTTTGATCGTTCAATCGACATTTGCATCACTGCCGACCCTTAAAGTACATGTATCCTAGTATTGAGGCAGTATAATTTTCAAATTGGTATTTGTGGTAATTGCGAGTATTTAGGAATTAATTTAAATTTAAAAAGCACTTGATAGTGCAAAGCTTGAAAGTATATCTAGCATTGTTATAAAATTAGTAGAATCGATTTAACAGTGCGAAAATTATTTCAATATAATCAGTACGTGCATTTCGATTTTTCAATGTGTTTTTATATGTCTTTTTTCAGTCCGGGTTGTTTTGTTTTTTTCTCAAAATCTACAGCAAACGTAACATTTAAGTAATGTCTGATAGAAGAGGAATGACGTTGTTCTACCTTATTTAATCTCACTTCAACTAGCCTTCCTTCCTTCCATCGCATACAGTAGAGCCAGAATATATGTTTACGCCGAAGTAATCCTGTACAGCCGTTTTCTTCATGTGCATCGCCGCAGATGGTTCCTTTGTATACCTCTAAGTTATTTAGTGTTTCCAGTCTGGTTCCTTTCTCTAGTGGTAATTTATTCGGTGCAGCTCAGTGATTGTTGTTTTGACCGAGTTTATTTTTTGCACAGCCTTCAGAGATATATAAAAAACATTGCTGTACCGCTGAACAGACTTCATATCGAAAGAGAAGTATATTTACCCCGCTGCGTGAATATGTTGTTGGAGTGTGAGAACTCGTTATATTATTAAAATAAGTGAACACGTTTTGGCAGGAATAAAAATTGTTTCTGTTTAAATGTTAGTATTACGCATGGCATCAATTTATTATTTGATAGTAAAATATATTTGTTACATTGTGCATTTTCCCATGGTATGAAAATATTAAGTTTGTATATTAAATTTAGTTTTATTTTTCTCAAAGTGTAAATCAGGAGAATTTAGCCTTGATTATCAAGTTACAATGAAGTAGAAAAACGAAATTAACTTGGTTGGGCAAGAACTAATACCCCGTGATTTTCACAGTTTCTGCTTGTATGGAATAATAAGTTGTATGATCTCCAACATGGTAAATAGGGGAACATTAGCCTTGATTTGGCATTTGATATTTTCATTTCTTATCATTATCGCCGCCATAACTGACATTTCTATTTACAATAGTTGTTTGATACATCCACGAGAACAGCTGTGGTTAAATATAAACCTCAAAGTAATTGGAAATGCATGCTACAAAGTGCAAGGCATCTCATTGAGAAAGTAAATACTTGAATGATGTGTCTTTTCAGTAGTACTCTCAGGGGTCAGATTTCAACCGTAAAATGCTGTGTCAATTGAATAAGAAATTAGGTAAAAATAACTCAGTTGTATTTCAACATTATCTTACTGTAGTATTGTCTACTGTAACACTTAACCAATTATCATAGCATAAAGTAAACAAAAAATCTGAACAATATTGTTTCTTGTGTATGCACAAAAACAACCATTGCATACAAATGGTTTCCGGCTTTTGCAAACAAACACACTAGAAAGCAAAACTAATAAGGTCGCTGGTGTTTGCAAACAAAGCAAACTGTGAAACATTCAACAATGTGGCTTTAAGCATCTTCAAAGAAAAAATATTGTGTCTCGTGTCCCTCAAAAGCAAACATGTAGAAATAAACGGTATTGTTCCTGAAAAAAATACTTTCCTCACAAAACTGTAAAAATCGAGTTTGCATAAAGCACTGTCATAAGCATAACATGTAGTAGTTCGAGTTTACCTTTAATCATATTTCAAATATATTCTACTTCTTGGCCTGATTGTGACTAAACCTCCTTGCATCCTTGCAAGTCGCCAAGTTTATTTTATGAACATATTATCTTTATTGTGTTAATCAACATAATGATAAACGTTAATATTAGCGCTCAAAAATATGCGTAAATAAACACTGATATTATCCAGGTCTTACCTGACAGTTTCGCTTTGATTTGCCTGACGTTGAACGGTTATACAAATGCATTAAAATGTTGTTGTTATAATTGTAAAACCATTAAAGAATTATAACACTGTCGATGTGTACGTTATGACATTAACCATTGAAGAAGGATTTTAATACAGGTCATAAACGCTCTCACACATCAGCTAAGTAATATAATTATATACACATTACGTAAATAACAGTACACTTGTTGTAATTCAACCACTCAATTGACAAACAAAAGGGAAATATCATTAATAAATTATAGCACATGTTTAAATACATCCTGTGTCTGCAAATAAAACAAACATTGAAATTAAAAACAAGATGGTTTCAAGTGTTAGCAAAAATCACAAACATATAAATATGATCGTGTCTGGTGTTCCTAGACACAAGAAACTATGTAACAATAAACTCAACTGTTCCTGGTTAAGAATACCTTCATCACGAATATGTAAATTCGAATAAAGCACCACCATGTTGTGTAAATCGCTACTCTATCATAATGTGATATAGGGATATACCTGTTTCTCAGATGTCAGACAATTCATTTCATATTTTAAGTATATGTCTATATCAGAAAACGGCAGATAACCAGATAATCAAGTGATTCAAGTTTCCCACAGTTGCACATTCACAAAACCTTAAGAGATCACTTTTTGCATGCGTCATCAAGATTGGTTCAAGTAGGCTACTTAACTACTTATTGTATATAATTATAGAATCGCAACATAAAGAGTCCTTTAATATTTCTTTGCTAGATTTCTATTTTCATATGTTATGCCTTTTATTGGTCGGCGTAATTGTATGCAAAGTAAAAACATAAATAAACCCGTTTTAGTTGAGATAATTTCAAATTATCAGTTTTTTTGCAAAGGGCATGTCAAATATGTTTTCAATAAATTATGGAAGGTTTAACTTATATGTACATAAATGTGAACAGATGTAAGATAATAAGTAACCGTATTTAAGGTCACTATTCGTTTTTAGAAATCATGACGACATACTTCCATATCACTTAAAATTGAATATAAAAATGTTTTCACCTGACGTAGCTTATTATAAATTATGTCCATATTCCAATTTATCTGTTGTGTGATTTCTGTTCACATCTCACAAGAAGGCTTCACCATGGCTCCGTGCAAGGCAAATATGTTATTCGTGTTACTTACTAGTTACATAGTAATGTGTAACAAAGGCGCTAATGCTAATGAGTTGCTGGTGCAAACATTGTCCAGAGTATTATCGCTTGATAAAAGGATTGATGATTTGGAAACCGAATTCAGGATTTCTCTTACAAACGTAAACTCGCTTGATAAAAGAATGAACAATATGGAGATACATCTAAAAAACTCGCTGACAGACATACAGACCCAGTTATCAGAAGGTTTAAAACGTAATGCAGAGACACAGCATGAATATGAACCCAAACTAGGTGGTGTCACAAAGAGTATTCAGGCGACAGTTTCCAACACCGTGACGAAAATGGTGAAGTCCCAATACATTGCAGTTAGTACAGCCATGAAGCGAGAAAAGGTGGCTTTAATGAGTTTGAAAACTGAAATTAAAAACCATATAAAGGAAATAGATGACGAGTTTCAAAATGCACAAACCAGTTTTGAAGAACGTTTATCAAATCAGACCAAAGCACAGAAATACAAGTTTGAAAGACAGTCAGATGATTTAGGAGATTTCATCAGTGATGTGCGGGATCAGCTAAAAGGTAATTTTAGTGACGCACAAAAATCACTTGACAAGGCAATACATGCATTCAATGTTGACTTAAAGAATACAACATTTAATCTAGAGAAGACCCTCAACAATAATTTAGAAACCGTGCAAAGTGAAGTAAACATTATAATCATAGATCAGCAAAACAAAATTGAATCACTTAACTCAAGAATGAACTCAACTGAGGGAAGATTGCAAAGTTACAAGTCGTCCTGTGATTCGATTAGGTCGGATGTCAACACTATACAGAGCCAAGTATCCTCAATCGAAAGAAGTCTTCACGGTAAAAATTTACATTGTTATCTCCGATTTGTAATGACATTCTTTCTAATAGTACTCAAACATATTTCTTATTTCAAGAAACATCAGAACAGTATTTGTGTGTGTTTTTTTTTTCAAATTAAAATTATAAAAAGCTTTTATAACACGTAAATCTATTAACAATTATAGAAGCAAATCATAATTGATATCTGGCCGGCGACTTAATGGCATAACATCAAGGTTTGAAAAAGTCAAGGTTTTAAAAAGAATCGGAATCTCAGAAAACACGGTCTGATTTGTTACTTTCTTAAATCGCAAGCGCCCTCCTGCGTTCATATACTAGCATAAAACCCGAAACTAATGCGACCAAACATAGAGTATATATTCCATTCAATATTGTCCTTGTGGTTGACCTTACAGAAATTATCTTCTTTGTTCATATAAAGTCGGTCCT
Source organism: Mya arenaria (assembly GCF_026914265.1). Taxonomy (NCBI): domain Eukaryota; kingdom Metazoa; phylum Mollusca; class Bivalvia; order Myida; family Myidae; genus Mya; species Mya arenaria. The sequence continues at coordinate 25,320,646 of NC_069137.1, forward strand.
TATAACTTTCCTCCGAGGTGTGTGACATCTCATTTTATTTGTACGAAACATTTTATATCGTCTATCACTTTAGAATCAAATGCTGCACATATTATATCTTCAACAATATATATTGGATCTGTCAGAAGTCTGTATATAATATGCCTTTGGCGAGCTCACTTACATTTTTCCTGGAGGAGTTTAATATATGAGTGCATTACATCATCACGATTATAATATTAGCGTAATCATTTTCGTCTGTGATATAGTGGACGGACAATGGAGTGAATGGGGTAGGTGGACAACTTGTGTCACCAGGTGTCAGAGCGGAAAACAGTTCCGTGAACGGGTGTGTAACAACCCGTTCCCTCTCGGCAGAGGAAGTTGTTCCGGAGACGGAATAGAAGTCCGCGGTAAGTAGTGCGTTTGATGTTATTCAAACGATATATTAAATAATTTACAACATGATTCATCTTACACATTAATGCTAGCCTTGTTTTCCGTGGTATAGGTCCTTTGATTGTTTTTAAATGCATTGTATCCACTTCATGCTACTTTTATCACCCTTGGTAATAGTTTAACTCCTATCAGCATTAACATCCGATGTTCAACTCTATATTGCGTGACCAAAACAAAATAAACCAACAAGGCTACACTAAATTTTTGAAGGCAAAATGTGAGCCTGTTGTTTATTCAGTTCAAAAATCAATTCATATACTAGGATCCACAAGCTTGTCATTTGAATCGCGTTCTTGTTTGTTTTGTTTTGTTTTTTTGCGTCACACATAATCTATGATAGATGAATTGAAGAAACCCCTCACATTTCTCATTTATATTTATGTGCCTAAATGTCTAAACAATCGAACACCAATTGCATATGTTTTCAAAAGAAAGTTCTTTTGAACAGCGAATGAAAATTGTATATACGCTAGTGATATAGGCGTACTTGTAATAAAGAGCGTGCTTGTGGAATTGGGTCATCTTGTGATATGAAGGCGCTTTAGGCCGTTCTTGTGATATGGGCGTGCTTGTGGTATTGGGCGTGCTTGTGAAATATGGCATGCTTGTGTTGTAAGAGCGCGGAAGGCGATATTGGGCGTAATTGTGATATTGGGCGTGCTTGTGGTATTGTGCGTGCTTGTGGTATTGTGCGTGATTGTGGTATTGGGTGTGCTTATGGTATTGGGGGTGCATGTGGTATTGTGTTTGATGTTGGTATTGTGCGTGCTCGTGGTATTGGGCGTGCTTGTGTTATTGGGCGTGCTTGTGGTATTGGGCTAGCTTGTGATATTGTGAGTGCTTAATATTTTGGCGAGCGGGTGGTATTGGGCGTGTTTGTGGTATTGTGCGTGCGTGTGGTATTGGGCGTGCTTGTTGTATTGTGCATGCTTGTGGTATTGGGTATGTTTGTGGTATTGTGCGTGCCTGTGGTATTGTGCGTGTTGGTGATATTGGACGTGATTTTGATATTGGGGATGATTGTTATATTATGCTTGCTTGTGGTATTGGGCGTGCTTGTGATATAGGGCGTGCTTGTGGTATTAGGCTTGTTTGTTTTAATTGGGGGCGCTTGTGATATCAGGGTGTGATATGGGGGTGATTGTGATATTAGGGGTGATTGTGATATTGAGCATGCATGTGTTGTAAGGGCGCGGTAGGCGATATATGTGTGCATGTGAAAATGGGCGTGCTTGTGAAGTGAGGGCGCTGTAAGCGATAAAGGGGGTGATTATGCTATTGGGCGTGCTTGTGGTATAGGGCGAGATTGTGGTATTGGGCGTGATTATGGTATTGGGCGTTATTTTGATATTGGGGATGATTGTTATATTTGGCGTGATTGTGGTATTGGGCGTGTTTGTGATATTGGCCGTTATTGTGTTTATAATGGGCGTGCTTTTCTTATTTGGCGAGCTTGCTTTGATATTGAGCGTGCTTGTGATATTGAGTGTGCTTGTTAAGTGTCGGCTTGCTTTGATATTGAGCGTGCTTGTGATATTGAGTGTGCTTGTAATGGTATTGTGCTTGCTTGTAAAATTTGGCGTAATTTTTTAATTTGGCGTGCTTGTGGAATTGGGCGTGCTTGTAGTGATATTAGATACCTTTTGTTATTGGGCTTGCTTGTGACGGGAGTGGTTGCTTGTGATATTGAGTGTGCGTATGATATTGGGAGTGCTTGTGAAGGAAGGGCTTGCTTGTGATATAAATTGTGCTTGTGATATTGGGCGTGCTTGTGATATTATCTTTCATGTGGTATTGTTTGTGCTTGTGATATTCTTCTCACTTGCGATATTTGGTGTACTTCTGGTTTTGGTCGTGCGCGTGGTATTCGACGTGATTGAGATGTTAAGGCTTGCTTGTGATTTTGGGCGTTCCAATATTGGGGAAATTAGGCTTGCTTGTGGTGATATTGTTCGTTCTTGTGGTGATATTGTGATTGTTTGTGATAATGGGCGTTTTGGTTGTATTTGGCGTGCTTGTGGAAATGGGAGTGCTTGTTGTGATATTGGGCGTGTTTATGTTTGAGGGAGTGCTTATGGTATAGGGCATGCTTCTGATATAATGTCGCCGTTGGCGTGGTAGGGAGTGCTTATGGTAAAGGGCACGCTTGTTATATTAGGGCGCTGTTTGCGGTTAAGGGCATACTACTGTGTTTATGATATGAGGGAGCTGTTGGTCAAATGAGGGTGTTGTTGGCAATATCGGATGTTCTTGTGATATGGGTTGTGCTAGTAATATTTGACTTGTTTTCATGAAGTGAGGGCATTGTGCGTGCTTGTGATAAATGGCGCGCTTTTGGTATGGGGTTTTACCTGTAATATAAGGGATGTTGGTGACAATTGACGTGCTACTGATATTCGGTAGGCTTGTAATATTGTTGGGTAAAAAGTAATGCTTTTTCACAGTATTGCTACATGTATTTGATTTTCTTCTTTCGGGAGCTTTTAAAACGTCACAATGATTCTTAAAACTTAAAGTGTTGCTAGTGTTACATTTACCATTGTTGGTATTGAACTGTTTCAATCAAAGATTTACTCTTGTTTTGTTTAATGCCTGTTTTGTTGGATATATATCAAAGATATATTTATTCTCATTTTTCAGCCTTTGCCGACTGTTCAGAAATAAGGCAGAACCTTGGCAAAGTGCCTTCTGGCGTCTATCATATTACAACATGGAAAACAAACCGAAATACGAGTGTCTTCTGTGATATGGACACCGATCAGGGAGGTTGGACCGTGAGTGCTCATTTTATTGTTTACAAAGTTTACAGTGCATACGGTTTTCACTATTTGAAGTAGATTGTAGTTTTATGTATAGTATTATACTTAGTGAAGAGACCTCATGGTTGTACATAATCATTTAATCGTTGAAGGTGTTTCAACACCGCCTGAATGGAAAAGTTGATTTCTACCGCAACTTCTCTTCATACGAGAATGGGTTTGGATCTCTGCAGGAAGATTTCTGGTTGGGTATGTCAGCGTAGTGATCAAATTATATATATACATATTAGTTCAATTGTGAAACGTTCATGAAATGTGGATTTACTTACTCCCGCTAATAATAAAAAAAGAGAATTGTTTATTTCAGTGTAAACTCGTAAACATTCCACCGAGTGTGCACCAAAATCTTTCTTTCAAGAGTGGCGTAGCCATGAATAGAATACTTACTTTCCTTTTTAGTTCAAGAGGTTTATGTTTTTATAAAATGCCTAAAGGGGATAAAAGAGCCCGCTTCCGGTAAAACGCGCCATAAAATATGAGAACGTTAAGTCATTTACAAAATGACGTCGTTGACATTGTGCCCTTGCTCTGTCCGCGTTGACGTTTGATTTGGGCGCGTGAAAGAGTGTTGAATTTTCAAACAGTGAAAAATATCATATTGAAAATGTGAAAAAGTGTTTTAATTCACTAATAAATTTAAAAATAACACCAACAAAATGTATTTAGATATTTTCATTTCTGATATGTTTGAATGGAAATAATTTTAAACTCACAAAAGTCGAAGAATCAAGTGGACTGTTTAGCCAATTTAAGATTTTATAAAACCCTATTAGTTTCGATGAATTATGCTTCGGATTTGTAATAAGTTTTTTATAATGAAATTCAATGAAATTCAAATATACATGAGTTAGCCAATGACCAATTTTGTATCATAGACCCGCAAAGTTCACACTTAGCTGAATATATGGAATAACGGTCAAACGCGAAGCACTACAGTGGCCAACTGGCACAAATGAATGTAATGCAAACAATTATGCTTTGCAGGCCTTAAACTGATTTGTGAGATGACATCCCGGACATCAAATGATTTAAGAATTGACATCACACGTGGCAATGGTAGCACCAGTTATGCCGTATACGCTGACTTCAGTGTGGGAGCCGGGCCTGATTATACCCTACATGTAGGAAATACACTGTCAAAAAGTGGACGTAAGTATACTTTATTATAAATGAAAGGTATTTATTTGTGATTATGGTCAGACATCGATAATTAAAGTGTTATTAAAAGCATTGAAAATAACTAACGATTGTTGCGATGTGACATGATATCGAGGCTTTATTGAGCCGAAAAGCTTTAGTAACAAGTTATTTTTGTTGTCATTTTGAGTTCGGTTTGTTACGCAAGTTTCTGCTCGAATCTAAGTTTCACTCTAAAGCTTGCAACAAATGAAAAAAATATTGCAACGTAAAAAATTCTAAACCTTCGTGTTGGAGATTTCTTTAAAATGTCCTGATTATCCAAAATAACAAACCTAATGTGGCTAGCCTGATATGGCAAAATTAATTTAACTAAAAGTTAGCAATGCCACGTTTATTATGCTTAAACAATTACACTACCTATCTAAAGGATATACATAACCATCATTAATCAATATATTCCTGTTTAGTTGCAGCGAATTATTGGCATTTTCATACCTACGCAAACCGTTCTGCCTTTTCCACATTCGACCATGACAAAGACATTTCGAGACTCAATTGTGCAGTTTACCAACACGGAGGATGGTGGTACAAGAGTTGTCCGTTATATACAAACCTGAATGGCCATTACTACACACCCGGAACTGTTGGCGTATACCACAAAGCTATGGCATTTGATGACTTTTATTCGCTAGAAACTAGCAAAATGATGTTTAGACCTTAGACCTTATCTGAAGCCATTACTTCAACAACACGTGTTTTGCTAATTATGTTTAAGTTTTAGTTTATATTCAATACAATGATATATATTCAAAAGCATATACTTTTTCTCATTACATTTAAGTATTAAATTATATTGAATTGATAATTATGTATACTCGCTAATCGCAATTGTATCAACACACGAACCAAACGAATGCTTTTTTCAATCGCCTTCCCCGAATAAATATTTCCGAACATTAAATTATCTGTGTTGAAATAAACATATTATTAGGTCAATGAAGTCAAAAAAAATTCATCTTTGAAATTAACTGTTTTATATTTATTATTGTTTGTGACACTTACATAATGTTTGACTGAATTTGTTGCGTGTAATAAAAGCCGTGTATTGGAAGCAGTGTATTAAAAGAACAGCATTAACCGATTATATTAAAAGTTTAACATAAACGGAGTGTATTGAGTGATAATCAATGGCAGAGTGTATTGAAAAGTAAGCATTGACTGAATAATTGAAAAGTAAGCATTGACGGAGTGCATTAAAAGGTAAGCATTGACGGAGTGTATTGAAGAGTAAGCATTGACGGAGTATATCTAAAAGTTAGCATTGACGGAGAGCATTGGAAGGAAAGCATTAACGGAGTGTTTTGAAAGGTAAGCATTGACGGAGAGTTTTTAAATGAAAGAATTGACGGAGAGTTTTGAGAGGTAAGCATTGACGGAGTGTATTGGAAGGTAAGCGTTGACGGAGTGCATTAAAAGGTAAGCATTGACGGAGTGCATTGAAAGGTTAGCATTGACGGATTGTATCCAAAGGTTAGCATTGGCGGAATGTATTAAACAAATAAGCATTAACGGAGTGTATCAAGAGTCAAGCAATGATGGAGTATATTGAAATTGAAAGCTTTGACGGAGAGTATTGAAAGGTTAGCAGTGACGGAGTGTATTGTAAGGTAAGCACTGACGGAGTGTATTGAAAGGTAAGCACTGACGGAGTATATTGAAAGATCGTAATTGACGGAGCGTATTGAAAGTTGAGCATTGACGGAGTGTATTGAAAGGTAATCAGTGACGGAGTGTATTGAAATAAATTGATTGGCGAAGTGTATTGAAAGGTGAGCATTGGTGAAGTGTGTCAGAAGGTAAGCAATGATGGAGTGCATTGAAATGAAAAGCTATGACGGAGTACATTGAAAGGGAAGCTTTCAGGAAGTTTATTGAAGGTTTAGCGTTGGCGGATGATTTTTTTCAAAAACAAAAGCTAATGATTAATAGTTTTATCATCGTTATCTTTAAGTCTTTTAAGATAAAACGGTACTTAAATAATAGCAAAAACAAATGTCAAAATCATTATGCTTTTAGTAATCGGATTTGCATAAGGAATACTAGTTACTGTCTATATCACTTTCTTCTGCTTATGTATGAATATTTATTATCATTTTTTGTAAACGAATTTCTACAACCTACAAGCAAATGCTAATTAACTTAGATAGCAACCTCTTTCATTTATGTAGATATGAAAGATATGTTTTGAAATAAAATATATATTTTCTTCTGTTCAGCGTATCAGTTTAAGGGGTATTTGTATGCATCATGGAGAATACATTAGAATAGCAAGCCATGGCTGTCTCACCTCATAAAAGTTACGATCTGGGACGCTTCATCAAAGAAGGTGAACATATGTTATAGTGACTTTTAGGATTGACAACTCTTGGCATCTCAGACACAAGTTAATTTAAAAAAATGTAATTTTTAAAGAACCGCCTTCGAAAACTGATGTCTCCCTATAAGCGGGAGCTAAGTCGAAGCGAGATACTTTTCAAGTAGGGGGTAAAATATTTCTTACATTCCTGAAGTATTTTTTGAGTAAGTGTCATGGCAAAGTTTACATTATAGAAACAACACAAATGAAGATAACGCCAAAGAGAGCCCTTGGGTTATAATTTGCTGGGTGCCCAACTTCATATTAGTTTATGAGCAAAAGTGCAATAAATTGCTTAAAGCATTTATTAAGTAATTGCCTGGACAAATTTGTTCTGCTACAGACAAAATGTTGTTGAAGAGAAATAAAAGAATAATAAGAACAAAATAAAGGTAGCTTAAGTCACAAGCCAAGTGCAATATAACTTGATTAATATCTTGTTAAATGGTACAACTTTTAAAGTCAAAGGAACTTAACAAGAGCGCCGCGGAACGCACACCAACGTTCGTTTGTTTTATGTTGTAACATTTCATTGACACAAGGGACATAACTCATATATATATATATATATAAATAGTTTCAGAGGAACAAGGGGTATAACTCAACAAGGAAGAGTTATGCGCGTCTGATATTACGTTTAAGTCGAACAAGCGGTATATCTCAAATATCAATGAAGAGTTATGGGCCTCTGATGTTAAGTTTCAGTGGAACAAGAGATATTACTCAACAATAAAGGAAGAGTTATGCGCCTGTGATGTAAATTTTCAGTGGAACAAGGGGTATTACTCAATAATAAACAGAGAGTTTGAGCTTCTCTTTTTATGTTTTAGTAAAAGAAGCTATACAACTCAACAATAAAAGGAAGAGTAATGCTCCTCTGATGTTAAGTTTCAGTGGAACAAGCGGTAAACCTCAACAATAAATGACGAGTTATGCACCTCTTATGTTAAGTTTCAGTGGAACAAGGGGCAAAGCCCAACAGTAAAGAAAGAGTTATGCGCCTAGAATGTTTAGTTCTGTTGAACAAGTAGTATAACTCAACAATAAAGGAATAGTAATGCGCCTCTTATGTTCAGTTTCAGTGAAACAAGGGGAATAGCTCAATAAGAAAGGAAAAGTTATGCGCCTCGACATGTTCGTGTTATTGCCTCGAACATACGTTACAAGTTTCATGCCAATGTTTATGGTATTGAGCAACGTCGAGGACGACGACGATGACACCAATTTCATGCAAATACGTTGACATTTGTTTTTCAAACTGACGAGCTAAAAAAAACATTGCCATATGTATCGGAAGTACGTTAGACTTTTGAAACTGAGATCATAGTTCAAATTTAAGGAATAGGGCACAATCATTTATTTTTGTAGCATCAAGATCAATTCAGCTATATCCTCTATCCTTTCAATGTATTTTCATGAAATAAATAATGCTTAAACGAAGTCAAATTGCATGTTGATAGCAATTACCTGAATAATAATGTGTATATATTGATGCTTTAACAGTGCATTAATACTAAAATCCAGCCTGTATCTGCGCTGAATGCACATCATATTTGCATTACTTGATAAACCAATAATTCTATATTGCAGTTGCCGCCAGAACTGATATTTTCAGGGTGCAATTAAAAACGTCTAGCTAACTTTACTATATTTAATGGTTGTCTTTGGTTTCCAAACACAAAAATAAAGCATTAACAAATCAATAACCATACAAAGATATTTGACGCTACCAATTAATGTTAAATAGTTTTACAAAAGCATTTCAGGTTACATGCTGCCATTACAACTGCCTTCAAATTTGTATGCTGAAACGTGTATTTCACCAACATTTGAAATATTTTTTAGCGATTGCAGACATTCACAACCTTGCATAGTCTTTTAAATCGTACGTAATTGTTATAGCCAATACAAGGAGGCTCATAGGATTGAAATCCTTCTTGCACTTGATTTTATCCTTTTTTCATTGATGTAATAATGCACAAAGCAGTTACATGGAAACACTTGAGACAATTCACGGCGTTTGCAAGATAAATGAGCTATAATCATGATATCAAAGCAGTGCATGATAAAGTCACAACATTCTAAGCTGGAATACAACTTAAATACTTTGTAACAAACATCGCACATTTGTTAAATTGGGAATACCCACACATTTTTTTAAGAAGAATATTCATATTCCATACTTTTAATGACTGTCGATAATATTGCAACTGAGCGTTAAGAAGCGGAATGCCATTTCAAAGACAACTGGAGTGAACATTTAGACTTAAAATATGGTTATGGCCCTTAAGATAATTGGCCGCTACTAATGAAAATATTTAAAGCACCATCACATGTTATGATAACCATGTATTCAAGGTTCCAATTGTGGAGGTAGTTGGCAGCGAATTAGCAAAAAGCCAACCGACCTTTCATCCGACTGACCAATCTAAGTGTTTCTCCAATATACCTTCTTTAAATATTAATTACGGTTGGTACATCAGTTCGGCTCATTTCAATGGTCTTTTCGTATTTCTTATTTCAATAACAGTCACTATTTACAGTATTCAAACATTGCGTGTTTAACTGATGTAAAAAAATATCATGCTTTATTTCAATTTGGCATAGTGTCAAATTGAATCAAGAGTCAATTAAAGCTGCGAGAGAAATCTTGAATCACTTAATTACACTTTAAGGCGAATTTTCTGTCAATGAATGACAAAGGAAGATCTCTCTGATTAAATCAAATGTCATGTTGGTGGTCTTTGTCAAGTGGTCCCGTGATCAGGCAATCATGCGTACTGCTTGAGCGTGTTTTGTAGACAGAGCGCTATTCCGTAGGATCCAAAAGGTGCTCATCGATTTTAAATGACGAGTTTAATAACTTTGATACAAAATAAACACGAATTTATTATTCTATTTATTTATTTATTCATTTACGGTCGAAATCTAGGTCACAGTTTCTTCAATACATTTATGGTGTCGTAGTGCGAAGTATTGACATTATGTGTTATAAGGATGCTTCATCCGCAAAAATGTAAATAGCCCGACATTAACAATAAAAAAAACATAGATCAGGTCTCAATTATCAAAGGATTTTCAAAGGATTTACTTAAAAACAACAAAAATACATATTTCAATCCATTTAAATCAAGCACATAAACAAACGAGCGATGTCATAACTGCGTGACGTCATTATTAATCACGCGAGTGTGTACATGTCATTTGGCGGTTGAAGTTTCAAAAGAACATAAGTCAGCGTCACAGTCGTTTCCAATAGTGCGAATTGGCTTTGTAGCTGGTCTATTACAGCATGGATTTTGATGGATGTGCACAAGGACATTACCACCATGAATGTTGTTAAATCCACCAGAAAAAGTGGGATTTGATGTGCAATCAGTGATTTTGACAGTGTATGAACTTATGTGACCATTGCTGGCAAACTGCCTTGAATAAGGAAGTGGATGGGTATTTTGACATGAGTACAGGATGCTGGACAATTTCCTTGTGTTGATTTGGACTTATGTGGCAAAAGTTGTTTATAGATGCAATGTTTATGTGAACCGATGTTTGCATAAATAATCTGGTTCGCAAGAACATTGTTATCATTCAATTTCTGGACGAGGTATTTTCGGGCGCTGTGATCAGGGAGGTTTTTGTTAAGCACCAGCCTTCTTCATCATTCGTTTCTTCGTTTGAACTTAACTTTGTTTACACCGACATGATTTTTCTTTGGAAACATCGTTTCTAATGTTTGTTGACATTTTTTGACAGCGCGTATGAATACATTTTTCTGTGATGCGGTTACGATGCGATCACAGAAAAATGTATTTGATATCTATTAAATTACTGACCATCGATGAATAGTAAGATTGAATTATAATGTGACTGTCTTAATTAGATTTGGGTTAATTCTTAGGTTATTGGAATATATAAATAGTGTTAGAACGACTACGTTTTTAACATACCTTAATGGGTAGGACAATTGCCAATTTCGATGAATATGAACGTGCCATTGGAATGTCAAGTGTTGATACACAATAGGATCATCTTATCAAGCTTCGTACGGCACAATATCATAATATTAGGAATTAAAATTTTGCTTAATTTATCATTTTGTTACTGTCAGTAAAATATAGTAACGTAATGCTGTGAACACACGGTATTGTAGAGAATTGAAGTACTTATGTCATTTTGTCATACAATACATAGCGGTTAACGTAACGTTAACCATTTCACCTAAGGTTTTAATTATAATGTTGAAGAACGGCATCACGTCGGCACGAACAAGTAATTGCAAAAACAAACATATGTCAATTACATCAAATATGAGGCTTATGCTGCTGCTCCCAACTGTAAGATTCATTAAATGTAAAAAATACATCTCATACTATTTTTTTTCTTTATATTTGGAGACTTCACTGACAAACTTTCTGTCTAAATTTATATCATAATGACAATCCGTAGAATAAAATACAATGACTGTGCGGTTGCTTTTATTATGAAAATATCATTTTCCCACACAATCTAACATGCTTTCAGGTGTTTGCTATTTATTCTTAAAAACTTATCGTAATGTTGTAAGAAGCTTAGAAGTTAAGTAATACCTTGAAACCAACAATTATCATATAATACACAATCTTAATCTCATCTTGAAAAACGACTGATGATCAGATTTACTTTGATGTTCAGTGATTGTGCGACATAACTCAGATTCTTTTTGCTAGTTTGATTTCATCGCAAGAACGTTCTGTAAATCCTTGCAATGGAGTTAAATAGTGGCTGTATGCGCAACAGAGTGTCTTGTTAAAAAAGTCATTAAAGGTCAAAGCTACAAACAACTTTCATATTATGCTCTTACACATAATGCTCGTTCAGAAATGAATGTCTTTGCTCTTCCCATAAATATGTTTTAATTTCGCATGACTATACCAAGGATAACAAACCTTATGAATCGGCGTTTGACCTCAATCTTTATATATCGGTGTAAATGAAGATACATAATGTGATGAAAAGCAACAAAATAACTTCATCGTTTCAACTCAAACGGCATCATATAACTGATGGAAATGCATCAGCAAACGAGTTTTAATAGGTGTGTTCATCGCCTGGTTATACTTTGTGTGGAAAGTCTTTGTCAATCTAATATCGCTCAGATGTTTAAGAAATGACATTGGAAGCGAAATCTACGTAAATCATTGTCAGAAATGTTTTATTGCTCCTTAACTTTTCAAATCCAAGCTTGAAATTACCTTGTGTACGGTGTTAATTCGATAATAAACGTTAACAAAAAACAATGCGCATGAAGGTTAAAAGACGAATTATGTGAACAGTCATCGAAGGAGATCGCGTTGGCTGGCGATATTAAGAATGAGTTCCTAATGTGACTTTCGAAACGTTAGCCCGATGTAATATATTGTAAAACATATTTTTACAGTTACACACGATCGAATTCGATTGCTTAAAAGACCGGTAATCCATTTCATACAATTGTACATTTAATCAAGTAACGGACGCATAATTTGAGCTTTTCCTTTGCTTTAACCAAATTTATTGTTATTGCTTATAGTTTATAATACTGGTTGGCTTCTCCATGCGGTTTATATTGTTTTATATGTTATTATTATCGCTGATTTTTAAAAAGCTTTCACGTAATGGCCTGATGTATTCGACCAACTGCGACGCCAAAGCTAATGGTAAAAAAGAATTGGTGAATTGCAATGTTTAATAAATTTACAGTTTCAAATATAATATTATCAAGGGTTCACTTTAATGTATTTATTCAAATATCTATTACAAGAAACATCTATGGAATTTAGCAGTAGCGATGTTTTCAGAAAGAGGCCAATTTCAACAAGTGGTATTGATTAAGAAATGTTTGTTTTATATGGCATAAACTTGCGATTATCTTTATGGACTTTTAATGAATTAAAAGTAATAAAAAAGACAACGTAGTTGATGGGTTGGTCTCCACAAACATAAATTATATATTTCTATATATCTCATGACATTTATGTGTTTTATGTGATGCTTCTCATTCCAGGTATACATTTGTGATTATAAGTTCAAATAACGTAAACATTTTTATCTCCTATTGGTCTGGACTTCCGCCCATGAGGCAGGAGATTGAAGGTTCGAGCCCGACACGGTTAAAATTCGTGTATAGCTGATTGCTAACTCATTAAACTAGTTTAATAAATATGTATCAATTGTCTTCCTGCCAGACGACGATGACGCCGGAAAACATTCACGTATGTCTCCAGTACTGCAGTACATGAACACGTGAAATGTATTACCCACCATATTGCATATGACTAGTTATTGTCAAGATTATATATTAAAAAACAGGTGACATAATAACCAAATTATGTTCTAAAATACATTTAAAATGAAAGCTGGAAGAAAGCAAACCGTTACGTGTAATCTTGCCGGTACAGTTTTAATTAACACTTTATTTCATTTTTTGAGATGTGCGTATGGATCATTTCATTCCTTTACGCATATAACATATAACAAATAGCACACTATTCAACATACTTCGAACACGCGGTAACCAGAAAAAGGTATGATATTAAAACTGCAACAACCAGAAAAATACCTTATAGCAAAACTGCGGCACTGTAAATTTTTCTTATATTAAAACTACGAGAACCCGAAAAAGGCCCTTTTGTTAAAACCGCGACAACAAGAAACGGGTAATGAAAAAGTTATAGTCAGTAATTCGTACAAAATACATTAAATAAATGACCTTAACAACACATAACATCACAGGTGCCGCTATTTTATTTCTAGTTGCGTGACACTATGACTTTGTATATCCCGCTGACGTCATGTTTGCTATTAGACCTAATTCTGCTGAATATATTTCAGTATTGGACATGAACCTTGTTTGTTTTATTGTTACATTAATAAGACAACTACTATTACCAAAGTACAACAAACACCTGGTTCTTGTCACAAGCATCGTCATCTATATGTTCACGCAGATAAGCACATTTCAAATTTACGTACTTTATTCTCAAGAGAGAAAATTCCAGACAAACTACACCTACTCAAAAATTGTCAGAACGTGTTTATTGTTTGTAGCCTTGAAATCCTTAAAGCCAACAACAAATCAACAAAATAAAACATACAACATTATGCATCATAGAAAAAGAACTATTTTGGATGCAATGTCGACACAAAATAAGCACGCGTCTTTCATGCGTCTTAAAACCAGTTCTCACGCAAACAGCAACACGGTTTAAGTACACTTTTCTGCACATCGTCAGAAGAATAAAACTTGTCAAAGAAAAATATCCATTGAGCATAGCGTTTGAAAAACATATATTCTAGTATTTATACAGATCAATTATCAACTTGATCTTTGAGAAATAATAATCAGAACAATAACGTATATATTTACGCCGCAGTAATCATGTTCAAACGTTTTCTTCATGTGCATCAGCCCATAAATCAGACGATTTCAATATCTGTGTAAGTCATTCATTCCAACTCAACGCTTTTAGACTGGTTCCTTTGACTAGGTGTAATTCATTCGTTGCAGCTTGTTATTTTGACCGAGTTTAATTTTTGCACAGCCTTCAGATATACAGAAAATATATAGCTGAACCGCTGAACACTCTTCAAACATATTTCCCCTGATTACTAAGTTAATATATTTTACTGAGTGTTAGAATAAGATTTGTTTAGTGAAATCTTATAGTTTGGAAAAGGAATTGTTTCTTTGTAAATGTAAGTATTAAAGTCTTTATCTATTAGATTTTTATTAGATTTTATACCACTCTTCCTATAGTAAATCTTAACAATTCAATAAATCCGATTGCGAATTAGTTTTAAATTATTTACTTAGCGTTGTAATTCTGGAACTGATTTCTTGCACAATCTTTGACCGTTTATTACAATCGGATGCAATTTCGGACCGGAATATTTATTTGGATATGCATTTGCGGATTTGGACGGGGATATACGCGGCAGGCGCCCTCTCTAAAATTGTTTAAATTTTATTTTTTACGAAAAAAAATGCACCTGAAAGAACTATTTCAGATTTAAATCACCATCCCTGAGAGATGTATCTCACATTATAATTACATGTAGCTATTCCAGTTAAGGTTTAATCGTAGATCATATGTATAATACTGCTTTGCCGGGTTGTGATTAATTATTCTTGCATATGTTTATGACGCCAAATAGATTTCATTAAAAGGTTTATTGAAGTTTAAATTGACAAGTTTTAATCAAGACCATGATGAAAGATTCAATCTACGGGTTTGAAAACAAGTGAACTCATCCAGGATTATCCTAACGATTAACACGATCGTTTACGATGCCAAATAATCAACACTTAAGCAACTTACAGGATGACGAACTGTTACTGCAAACAAATACACTATAAAACATAAACACTGTGGTGAAAGATATCTGCAAATAAAACACACGTTGAAACAATAAATCCGATGTTTAAGATCATGGCAAACAAATTAAAACGTTACCAATAAACGGCATGTTCTAAATATTGGCCTGGCCTGCTAACTCAGCATTTTGTGTTGGGCTAAGCCTGGTCAGGCCAGGAAGGGCCATAGTATATACATTTTGAGAGTACAAGCACTGAATTCTCTGGAACATAATGATATCCATTTATTTGAAAATAAAACTGCAGGTTTAATGTAATGAGTTTTATTTATATACAAAGAAGTTTAATTGAATGCATTGGAACATCGATGAACACTTATCGGATATTTTTTTATCAAAGGGCAAAGAAGTGGGTTTACAAATCGAATCTTAAAATCAATGTGTTCAAATTCAAGTTTTGCATACATAGATATTTTATTTTTACATCCTTAATTATTTTATTTGTGATGATTTTTATGTTTTGTTTTTATTTAAAATGTAGAAATTCTATCTTACACTTCATGAGTTGAAGTTGTTCAAAACTGTATGCATAGTTTAATAAACAAACCTGATTTTGAGTAAGTAAATTAATTAATTATGCATTTAATGTAACTATATTTTTATCTAAATAAAACTAAACAAAATATATATATTAATAAATTATGCAGTTTAATTTCTAAATAAAGATATATCAATGTGCTCGAGAATATTCAGAGCTTGTACTCTTCTTATGTATAAAATCTGACTTGGACTGGCCATGGCCAGGCCACATTTTAGAACATGCCACCATAAACACGATAATTTCACTATAAAACAAAAAACACGATAGTTTCAAGCTTTTGCAAATAAACACACAATAAAACAATAAACAAATTGGCATCTGGTGCTTGCAAAAACAACTTTTACAACAAACATGATCATAACAGCAAACCAGAAAATACGACAATGTCTTAACACAACAGAGGACAAAACAAACTGCTACGTTCCTGGAGGAGAATACCAACACGCTAAAATGTAAAAATCTATTTCGCATGAAGCACTTCCACGGTTTGCAAATCGCTTCAGCATCATACTGTGATCTAGGGATAAACCTGTTTCATAGACAAGTCATTTCATATTTCAAGTATACGTATGAGTTTATCATGAAACAGCAGCTAACCAACCATCAAGTGATTCAAGTGTTCCACAGCTGTACACTTACGAAACATAATGAGAGCAATTAGATTGGCACGCATAATCAAGATTGCTTCAAGCATGCTTCTTAACTTCTCATTATATATAAATATAGAGCTGCAAAAACAGAAAGGAGACATGTTGTATTGCTTTGCTTGATTACCATTTCCATGTTTTTTGTCTTTTTTTCGTCCTCGTTATTGCATGGAAAGTCGACATAAACATTTACCAGGCTTTATTGCTTGTCGCGGCTAATTTTGAAATCTGTCCATATTTCAGTTTGCCTGTTTTGTGATTTCAGTTCATATTTTACCAGAAGGGTTCACCATGGCTCTGTACAAGGGAAATATGTTATTTGTGCTGCTAACTATTTACGCAGTGGTATTTGACAAGAGTGCAAATGCCAATGATGTGTTGATACAAATATTGTCCAAAGTGTTAACGCTTGATACAAAGTTTGATAATTTAGAGACCGAATTAATGAAGACCGTTAACGACGTAAACACGCTTGATAACAGAATGGACAATATGGAAATACAAGTTAAAAACACGCTGACAGACTTACAGACGCAGTTAGCAGAAGGTTTAAAACGTAATTCAGAAACACCGAATGACTACAAACCCAAACTAGAGTATAGAATCAACAATTTCTAACACCGTGACGAAAATGATGAAGTCTCAATACCGTGCAATAAGTACAGCCATGAAGCGAGAAAAGGTGGCTTTAATGACTTTGAAAACTGAAATTAAAAACCATATAAAGGAAATAGATGACGAGTTTCAAAATGTACAAACCAGTTTTGAAGAACGATTGTCAAATCAGACCCAAGCACAGGAATATAAGTTTGAAAGACAGTCAGATGATTTAGGAGAGTTTATCAGTGATGTGCGGGAACAGATAAAAGGTAATTTAAGTGACGCACAAGAATCACTTGACAAAGCAATAGTTGCATTCAAGGTTGACTTAAAGAATACAACATTTAATCTAAATAAGACCCTCAACGAGAATTTAGAAACAGTGCAAAGGGAAGTGAACTTGCGAATCACAGATCAGCAAAACAGAATTGTATCCCTTAACTTAAGAATGAGCTCAACTGAAGGAAGTTTGCAAAGTTACAAGTCGTTTAGTGATTCGAACAGGGCGGATGTTAACAATCTAGTTGGATGAGTATCTTCAGTCGAACAAATGCTTCCAGGTTAATATTTACATTGTAATCTCCGATATGTTATGACACTCTTTTCCTCATTCAATCATTCCAAATACCCATGGACCTGGTGCCCGGAGTCATGCCGTTTGTTTGATGTTTTTTTTTTTAATTTAACTCCTCAATTGATTGAGAATACAACTTTTAACAAAGAAGTCAATCATAGTTCTATTTTCAAGTAATATCGGAACGGTATTCGTGAAATTTTGTCATGAATTTAATAAGTTTTTAATGTCAAGTCGCTCTATGGGTATATTTGTAGTTTATGCGAGAACATCAACGTTTGAAAGAAGTCGCGGCTTTAAACAAACATGCGGAATCCCATTAAACCCGGTCTGATTTGTTACTATCTTTATACTCAAGTGCCCTCCTGCGTTCATATACAAGCATAAAACACGAACCTTATGCGAACATTGACTATTTATTTCAATCAATATTGACCTTGTTGTTAACCATTCAAAACTTGTTCCTATCTTCGTACAAACAAAGTCGATCGGAACATATATAACTATATTTTAATAAAATCCAGTATATGACATCAGTGGTCCATACAATAATCTGGGTCTTGCAGGAAATCACCAAAGGTATATACTATGGATCGCTGACGTCATTAAACTTTTGCTCTCGGCAAACAAAGGTCATAACGCAAAAATATTGTCGCTAGTCAACGTTATTCAATCAAATAAATCAAATGCGCTTTCAAAATATGTTTCCGGTTATCTAAAATGTTTGGCATGATACAATGAATATGACACACAACATCTGGTCATGGGCATTATAAGGACTGGCAAGTCAGAATGTTTGGCCAGTCCTTATAATGTTCCAATATGCGTCATATTTTATTGTATGTATACGATAATTGAAACATTTAATATCATCTATCATTTTATAAACAAATGCTGCAGATATCATATCTTCAACAATATATACTTGATCCGTCAGAAGTCCGCACATCATATGCCTTTGGCGAGATCACTTACATTTTTTCCTGGAGGAGTTTATTATTTGAGTGCATTATATCATGACAAGAATAATATTATCCTAATCATTCTCTTCTGTGATACAGTGGACGGACAATGGGGTGACTGGGGTACGTGGACAACTTGTGGCTCCAGGTGTCAGAGCGGAAAACAATTCCATGAACGGATATGCAACAACCCGTTCCCTTTCGGCCGAGCAAGTTGTTCCGGAGACGAAATAGAAGTCCGAGGTTGGTATTGATTTTGATATTATCCAAACGATATATTAAATAATCTTCCCATTGATTCATCTTACACATTAATGCTAGCCTCGCTTTCCGTGGTAAAGAACCTTTGATTGTTTTCAAATTCATTGTATTCATTTTATGCTACTTTTCAAACTACCTTATTATCGTTTTACTCCTATCAGCATTTACATCCGATGTTTAACTTAATATTCTGTAACCTAAACAATATAAACCAACAGCTTCCTTAAATTTACGAAAATAAAAAGTTAGCCTGTTTTTTTTTTCAGTTCAGAGATAATGCATACATTCGGTCTTTTGAATCGCGTTTTTTTGTTGTTGTTGCTTTTGCGTCACACATAAAATATGATAAATGAATAGGAGAAACCCATCATATTCGTCGTAAATATTATTAATATATAAATTAACGCCTTCATGTCTAAACAATCGGATAACAATTGCATACCTTTTCAAAATAAAGTTATTTGGAAGAGCGCATGGGAATTGTTTATTCGCTAGTGATATAGGCGTGCTTGTAATTAAGAGCGTGCTTGTGGTATTGAGCCTTCTTATTATTATTATATGCAGGCGCTGTAGGCGATATAGGCCTTACTAGTGATATAGGCGAGCTTGTGATATTGGGCGTGCTTGTGATATTCGGCATGTTTGTGATCTGAGGGCGCTGAAGGCGATCTAGGCCGTTCTTGTGATATTGGCGTGCTTGTGGTATTAAGTGTGCTTGTGATATTCGGCATGCTTATGTTGTAAGGGCGATGTATACGATATAGGGCGAGTTTTGCATGTGAATTGGGAATGCATGTGATATGAGGGCGCTGAAGGCGATATAGGGCGTACTTGTGATATTGGGCGTGCTTGTGATGTAAGGGTGCTGTAGGCGATATTGATCGTGTTTCAGTAATTGGACGTGCTTGTGATCTGAGGGCGCTGTAGGCGATATAGGGCGTGTTTCAGTAATTGGGTGTGCTTGTGATGTGAGGGAGCTGTAGGCGATATAGTGCGTGTGACAGTAATTGGGCGTGCTTGTGAGGAGAGGGCGTTGTGCGATATAGAGCGTGTTTCACTAATTGGGTGTGCTTGTGATGAGAGGGCGCTGTAGGCGATATAGAGCGTGTTTCAGTAATTGGGCGTGCTTGTGATGTGAGGGCGCTGTAGGCGATATGGGGCGAGTTTCAGTAATTGAGCATGCATGTGAAGTGAAGGCGCTGTAGTCGATATAGGGCGTACTTGTGATATTGGGCGTGCTTGTGATGTGAGGGCGCTGTAAGCGATATAGAGAGTGTTTCAGGAATTGGGCGTGCTTGTGATGTGAGGGCTCTGTAGGCGATATATGCCGTACTTGTGGAATTAAGCGTGCTTGTGTAATTTGGCATGCTTGTGTTGAAAAGGCGATATATGCGATATAGAGCGTGCTTGTGAAATTGGGCGTGCATGTGATGTGAGGGCGCTGTAGGCGATAAAGGGCGTACTTGTGATATTGGGCGGGCTTGTGATGTGATGGCGCTGTAGGCTATATAGGGCGTACTTGTGATATTGTGCCTGCTTGTGGTGTTGAGTGCTTGTGATATTTGGCATGTTTGTGTGGGTAGGCGATAAATGGGAGCGTGTGTAATTGTGAGTGTTTGTGATGTTAGGGCGCTGTAGGTGATATAAGGCGTTCTAGTAAATAGGCCTGCTTGTGTAAATGTGCGTGCTTGTGGTATTTTCTGTGCTTGTGGTTTTTTGGCGTTCTTGTGAAATTTTATTTTGGTGTGTTTTTATATTGGGCGAGCTTGTTATACCGGATGTGATTGTGATATTACTTTGTTTGTAGTACTTGGTTTGCTGGAGATATTTGGAGTGCCTGTGATATTGGGTTTGTCAGTGGTTTTGGGCGTGCATGTAATATTGGACTTGCTCTTAGTATCAGGTGTGCTTGTGATGTGAGGGTGATGTAGGCAATATTAGGCGAGCTTGTTGAATTGGGCGTACTTGTGATATCATGGTTCTGTATGCGATATTGGGCTCGACTGTGGACTTTGGCGATCTTGTGATATGAGGAGTTGTTGGCAATTAGGGGCGTGCTTGTGATATTGGGCTTGCTGGTGTATTGAGTGTGCTTGTTATAATGTGCGGGCTTGTTATATTAGGCGTGCTTGCGTATTGTGTGTGCTTGTGATATTGTGCGGGCTTATGTAATTAGGCGTGTTTGTGTATTGTATGTGCTTGTGATATTGTGCGTACTTGTGTTATTAGGAGTGCCTGTGATATTGGGCGTGCATATAATATTTGGCGTGCTTGTGATGTGAGGGCTTGTTTGTGATATTGGGCGTTCCTTTATTTGTGGAAACTGGGCGTGCTTGTGGTGATATTGGGCGTGCTTGTTTTGATATTGGGCTTGTTTGTGATATTGTGTTTTATTGTGGTATTTGGCGTGCTTGTGTAATTGGGCGTGACCTGAAGCCGTGCTTGTGATGTGAATGCGCTCTTGTGATATTTCGCGTTTTTGTAATATAAGGGCGCTGTTGGCTTTGTAGGGAGTGCTTATGGTATAGGGCCTGCTTGTGATATAAGGGCGCTGTTGGCGTTGTAGGAAGTGCTTATGGTATTGGGTGTGTTTATGATATGAGGGCGCAGTTGGAGAAATGATGGCGTTGCTGGCGATATCGGGTGTTCTTGTGACATATGTCGTGCTAGTAAAATTTCGCTTGTTTTCATGATGTAAGGGCATTGTTGATGGAATAGTGCGTTCTTGTGATATGGGTTTCTACCTGTGATATAAGGATGCTGTTGGGGATAACGGTGGAGCTTTCATTGTTATTGGTTTTGCTCGGATATCGGCTGTGCGTGTGATGAGGTGGCGTTGCTTGTGATATAGGGCGTGTTAGTTATATGGGGGCCGTATCTGGTAAAATGGGGTTGTTGCTTGTGATATGGATGCGTTGCAGTTGATATAGAGTGTGCTTGCGTTACTGGTATGTTGAGCCTTGTTGGTGGTAGGAGGCGCGCTTGAGATATGGGGCCTATTTGTAATATGGGAGCGATGCTGGTTATCTGGTGTTTGCTCGTGATATTGGGCTTTGCTGGCTTTATTTGCCGTTGTGTTTGATATGCGGTGTTCTTGTAAAGTAGAACATTATCTACACTGAACCGGTTTGTACTCTTTCATTAGGTTTCCTGTTTATCCGTTTTTACAGAAATGTTATTTTTAAAAGATTAAGGTGTTACATGCTGTGTTACATTCGACATGACATGCTGTGCTACGGCTAAACGATACAAAATAAAATGCGCAAAATGCAAGAATCTTTATTTGAAGTCGGTAATATGATAACAAACTCATTAGCTCAAAGCTATTTTTCGACAAAAATGTTTGGCTGTAAAAAGTTATGCTTTTTTCACAGTATTGTTACATGTATTTATTATCTCGTATTTCGGTGCATTTTAAATGTCATAATGATTCTTAAACTTTAAGTGTTGCATGTGTTATATTTATCATTATTGGTATTGGGCTGTTTTAATCAAATATATACTTTTGCTTTGTTTAATGCGTGTTTCTGTAGTATAAATATTAAAGATATGTTTCTTCTCATTTTTCAGCCTTTGCCGACTGTTCGGAAATAAAGCAGAACCTTGGCAAAGTGCCTTCTGGCGTCTATCATATCACAACATGGAAAACAAACCAAAATGCGAGTGTGTTCTGTGATATGGACACCGATCAGGGCGGTTGGACGGTGAGTTTGTATGATATTGTTACAAAGTTTACAAGGCATATATTATTCACTATTAAGATAAGATCGTGGTTTTATAAACAGTTTAACACTCAGTCAAATTGCCTCGTGGTTTTACATATTTAACCTTTGTAGGTGTTTCAACGTCGCATGAATGGAAAAGAGGATTTCTACCGCAACTTCTCTTCGTACGAGAATGGGTTTGGGTCTCTACAGGGAGAATTCTGGTTGGGTATGTCAGCGTAGTGATCAAAATGTATATATACATGGTTTTATGGTTTAATTATGAAACGTTCATGACATTTTAATGAATTTTGTTCACCTCGCGCTTTGAATAAATATAAGATAAGTGTTTGCTTCAGCATAATATATTCCACTGAGTGAGCACCAGAAGCTTTATTTCACGAGTGGCGTGATCAAAATGTATCGATACACGGTATTATGGTTTAATGGAGATTGGTTCATGAGATTTAATTGGAATGTTTTTTATCTCCCGCCTTGAATAAATATAGGATGCTTGTTTGTTTCAGTGTAAGATCCTAATATTATGCACCACGTGAGCACCAAAAGCTTTTGTACACTTGTGGCTTAGCCCTTTGTGAAATACTTACTTTTGGTGTTTACGTGGTGAAATGTATTGAAATCTTGCACTGGGGCAAACTTTATTTATGTTTATTATATGTCTAAAAGGAATTAATATGACTGATTTTGGTAAAGCGTGACAAAATGTATGTGGACGTAAAGTGATTTCGGAAATGACGTTGCGTTGACGTTTGAAGCAGGCCGAATTTAAAACAGTGAAATAAACACTTAGTTTATATAAAATAAGAACAATTCCACAACGTAAAGTAAGACAATAAGTTATAATAATACTCAGGCAAACTGACAACAAATAAATCTAATGCCAATAAATATGTTTCGTAGGCCTCAGACTGATGAATGAGATGAGCTCCCGGACATCAAATGATTTAAGAATTGACATCACACGTGGCAGTGGTAGCACCGGCTATATCGTATACGCTGACTTCAGTGTGGGAGCCGGGTCTAATTATACCCTACATGTTAGAAATATACGGTCAGAAAGCGGAGGTAAGTAAATCTTATCATTTATGCAAGGAATTCATTTGTGATTGAGGTCCGACATCGTTAAGTAAAGTGTTATTAAAAGCATCAAAACTAATATACGATTGTTGCGATGTGTATTGAACCGAAAAGCTTAAGTAACAAAAGTTTTACTGTTGTCATTATAAGTTGAGATTTAGATCAGTACGAGTTCTAAACTAAATCTAGCAACAAATGAAATTATATAGCAACGAGAATAATACCAAATTTAGTTTTTTTTAATGCTATTGATAATATTGACTGTTGTTAATGAATATGTCTTGAATATCCAAAATAAAAAAAAAAATAAAAAAAATATTGAAAAGAAAAAAACTAATATGGCATACCTGACATTGCAAAATTGACATAACAAAGAAGAACACAATACTCATACATAATTATAGTTCATATTTAGACAAATTACAAACAGTATAATTAATCAATATAATTTCTTATTACTGTTTAGTTGCAATGCTTTCGAATTCTCGGCACTTTAATATCTACATGAACAGTTGTGCCTTTTCAACATTCGACCATGGCAATGACCATTTAAGCAGTAATTGTGCCGATTATGATCGCTCAGGATGATGATATTGATTTAAAGTAGCAGTTGGCAATGTCACTATTATTTTACTAATTAACAATTGCAGTACATATTAGTCGACACAGGACTGTTAAAGTTCTTTCTACTCTGATATGAAAATGATATTGTAATTTTTGCTAATTCAGCAGCAAAACTGCAAGCGAACATTAATATATTCAAGGAATATTGTAACAAATGGAAACTTCAGGTTAATAAATGGAAACCATTGAGGTATATATGTGTGATGTTATTATGTGGAAATAAACTGGTGTTCGGTTCTATTCAAACAATTAACATTACCATCATTGATCAACATATTAATTTTTCATTGCAGTGCGTTCGTTTGATGCAGGGTTTGATACCGACAACAACGGTTCTGCCTTTACCACATTCGACCATGACAATGACCGTTGGGGCAGAAATTGTGCCGCTAAATATCGCGATAATTGCTTATATTATGCGAACCTGAATGGCCAGTACTACACACCCGGAACTCTTGTCTACAACAAAACAGCTATGTTATTTGACAGCTATGAATCGCTAAAAGCTAGCAAAATGATGTTTAGACCTTAGACCTTAAGTGAAGTCATTATTTCACTAACACGTGTGTTTTCTTATCATGTTTTAGTATTGGATTATGTTCAGTTAATTTTTTTTTTTAAATTGCTATTATTTCAACGCACGGATTGAACATTCGCCCTTTTCGAATACACATTAAAACAATTGTTTTAGGAATAACAGCTTTATTGCTCAGTTAAGGCTTTTTTGGTCTTTAATAAGGTCATTTTAAGTTTAATTATTATTTGTGATAATCACAATATGATTGATTTTTGATATTTCCGACATTTTCTCATTATAGACCGCTTTGGTAATTGATGGCTATAAATCGCTAAAAACTAGCACAATGACGTTAAGTTCTTATACCTTTTCTAAAGCCATTTTTTCACAAACATGTACTTTTTCATGTTCTATTTTAGTTTCCGATTGATAATATATTGAATTGATAATAATGTACTGTCCACTACTCGGCATTATATAAACCAACGTATGGTACGATCGCTATTTTCGAATATTTGTTTTCCGAATATTAAATTATACGTTTCAAAATAAACAGATTTGAAGATCACTTTAGGCAAAGAACTTTCAATTTTTGTAGTATTTTTATTTTTATTTTAAACTTTGACATTGAAATACTATTTGACTGAATTTGTTTTGTGTATTGAAATCAGTGTATTAAATATAAGCATTAACATAATGTATTGAAATGAAAGATTTGACGGAGTGTTTTTTAAATGAAAGCATTGACGGATTGTATTGAAAGGAAATAATTAACGGAGTGCATTAAAAGGTAAACATTGATGGAGTGCAATAAAAATAGGCAGATAAGGAGTGCATTGTTAGGTAAACATTGACGAAGTGTATTAAAAGAGAAACACTGACGGAGTGTGCAGTAGGGTTAGCATTAACGGTGCGTATTTAAATGTAAGCATTGACGGAGTGTATTAAAAGAGAACCACTGACGGAGTGTGCTGTAGTGTTAGCATTGACGGTGTGTATTTAAATGTAAGCATTGACGGATTGTATTAAAAGAGAAGCAGTGACGGAGTGTGCTGTAGGGTTAGCATTAACGGTCCGTATTTAAATGTAGGCATTGACGGTGTGTATTAAAATAGAAGCACTGACGGAGTGAGCTGTAGGGTTAGCATAAACGGAGCGTATATAAATGTAGGCAATGACAGGGTGAATTAAAAGGAAGGCATTAACGGAATGTATTAAAAGGTAGACATCGGCGGATTGTATTAAAAGGTAGACATTGGCGGAATGTATTTAAAGGTAGACATTGGCGGAGTGTATTTAAAGGTAGACATTGGCGGAGTGTATTTAAAGGTAGGCATTGACGGAGTGTATTTAAAGGTAGGCATTGACGGAGTGTATTTAAAGGTAGACATTGACGGAGTGTATTAATAGGAATGCATTGACAGAATGTATTGAATGGGAAATATTGACGGAGTATATTGAAAGGTAAGCATTGACGGGATGTACTGAAAGGTAAGCATTGACGGGATGTATTGAAAAGTAAGCATTTACGAAGTGTATTGAAAGGGAAACATTGACGGACTGTATTGAAAGGTAAGCATTTACGAAGTTTATTGAAAGAGTAGCATTAACGAGATGAATTTAAAAGTAATTATTGCCGGAATGTATTGAAAGGTAAGCATTGCCGTATTGAATTGAAAGGGAAGCTTTGACGGAATGTATTGAATGCGGAATATTGACGGAGTATATTTAAAGGTAAGCATTGACAGTGTGTATTGAAATGTAAGCATTGACGGAGTGTATTGAACGGGAAGCATTGACGGAGTATATTGAATAGGTAAGCATTGACGGTGTGTATTAAAAGGTTAGGATTGACGGATGATAATTAACGTAGATGAGCATGACTGATGTCATTCATTGATGTATAAATAATGTGATGTGTTGAAATAAATGTATGTTTTGTACTGTTTGGCGTCTAAGTTTAAGAAGTATTCGTATGTGCCATGGATTTCACACCCTAAAATAAGATGCCATGACCGCCTCACCTCATAACGTTTACAATCTGGGACGCGACATTGCAGAAGGCAAACATATTTTATAGTGACTTTCGGGATTGTCAGCTCATGGCATCTCGAAACAAGTTAGTTTTAAAAAAATAATATCGAGAAATGTATTTTCTTAAGAATCGCCTTCGAAAACTGGTGTCTCCCTTTGAACGGAACTAAGTCGAAGAGAGATACTTTTCAAGAAGGGGGTAAAAAAATTTTTTTGAGTTAGAGCTATGGCAAAGTTTACATTATAGAAAAAAACATAAATGAAGATAACGCTGAAAGAACTAGAGTTATAATTATTGCTGGGTGCCCAGCTTCATATTTTTCTATTGACAAAGTTTCTAATAATTGCTTTAAGCATTTTTTAGTTATTGCCGGGACAAAGATTGCATTAAAGAACATGGCCATTCAAGGTAAATTTGCAATTAATTGCTTACGAGTTATCATCCTTGCATGATACATAGCTTAACAGCAAAGACCGATCAATGTTCCAAGTGTTAATCAATTTATTCGATGAGTTTTTATAGTTCTGAAATAGACAAAATGTTTTTGAAGAAAAATAAAAGAATAATAAGAAAATAATAATGGTAGTTTACGAGACAAGGCAAGAACATTACAACTTGATCAATATTGTTATTAAATGGTACAACTTTTGAAGTCAAAGGAACACTAGACAAAGGACTTAACAAGAGCGCCTCGGTACGAACACCAACGTTCGTTTGGTTTTGTTATGTTGTTAAGTTTAAGAGGAACAAGGGCCATAACTCAATAATAATGGAAGGGTTATGTGCCTCTGATGTTAAGTGTCAGTGGAACAAGAGGTATAACTCAACAATACAGGAAGAGTCATGCGCCTTTGCTCTTAAGTTACAGTTGACAAGGGCTATAAATCAATAATAAAGGAAGAATTATGCACCTCTTCTGTTAACTTTTAGTGGAACAAGGGCTATAACTCAATGATAATGAAAGAGATATGCGCGCTTCTGATGTTCAGTTTCAGTGGACAAGGGCTATAACTCCACAATACCGGAAGCGGTATGCACCTCTGATGCTACGTTTCAGTGGAACAAGGATTATAACTCAATAATAAAGGAAGAATTATGCACATCTAATGTTAAGTTTCAGTGGAACAAGAGGTATAACTCAATAATAAAGGAAGACGTATGTGTCATGGATTATAAATACACCCTAAAATACGATGCCATGACCGTCCCACCTCTGGTACGTTACATCAAAGAAGGCGAACATACTTTTTTATAGTGACTTTAAGGATTGAGCTCTTGGCATCTCAGACACAAGTTAATTTAAAAACAGAATGTAGAATGTCGAAAAATGTATTTTTTAAAGAACCGACTTCGAACACTGGTGTCCGCTTAAACGGGAGCTTAGTCGAAGAGAGATATTTTTCAAGAATGGGGTAAAATATTTTTACATTCCTGAAGTATGTTTTGAGTAAGTGCCATGGCAAAGTTTACATTATAAAACAACACAAATGAAGATAACGCTAAAAAGTCCTAGAGTTATAGTTATTGCTGGGTGCCCAAATTCATATTAATCTATGGACAAAGTTTCAATCATTTGCTTCAAACATTCGTTTAGTTATTGCCGGGACAAATATTGCATAAGAAAACATGACGAAGCAGGATAAATTTGAAATTAATAGTTTTCATCCTTGCATAGTACATAGCTTAACAGCAAAGGCCGATCTATGTTCCAAGTGTTAATCGATTCATTCGATGAGGTTTTTTTTAGTTCTGCTACAGACAAAATGTTGTTGAAGAAAAATAAAAGGATAATAAGGAAATAATAATGGTAGCTTACGAGTCAAGGCAAGTGCAATACAACTTGATCAATATCTTGTTAAATGGTAAATACAAAGGAGATACAGGAGTTAACAAGAGCGCCGCGGAACGAACACCAACGTTCGTATGGGTATTTTTTATCAAAAAAAGGAAACGTTATGTGCCTATGGCGTTATGTTTTAGTGAAAAAAGCGATATATATCAACTCTCAAGAAAGAGTAATGCGCTCTGGCGTTAAGTTTAAGTGTAACAAGCAGCATATCTCAACTATCAAGGAAGAGTTATGCGCCTCTGGCGTTACGTATTAGTTGAAAAAGCGGTATATCTCAACTATCAAGGAAGAGTTATGCGCCTCTGATGTTAAGTTACAGCGGAACAAGGGGTATAACTCAACAATAAAGGAAGAGTTATGCGCCTCTGATGTTAAGTTTCAGTGGAAAAAGAGTATATTTCAACTATCAATGAGGGGCCTCGTCATGCATCTGCGTACTGTCTCTTATAACACACGTTACAAGATAATCAAATATACTTTTGCTAGTTTGATTTATTCACAACAACGTTCTGTAAATCCTTTCAATGGGGTTAAATAGTGTCTGTATCCTTTACAAGAGTTCACGTTGAAAAAGTATTTAAGGTTCACAGCTACAAACAATCTTCACATAATGCTCTTTCATAAGTGATTGTCATTGCTTATCTCATCAATATGTTTTAATTTGATATGGTCCTACCAACCGGCTCATAGTTTCATAGTTTCAATACAAACGGCATCATACAATTGAGAAAATACGCACAAACAAGAAAATATTAAATAAGTATGTTCACTGCTATGTTAGATTTCGTTAATCTAATAACCCTCAATGGTTGAGATACAGACTCAGAAAAGAATTGTGTTGATATATTTTGTTTCTTTCTGAAATATTTGAACGAGGAACTTATATCAAAATGTTTTTCTTAACACAAAGAGTTAGCATATGACAAAAACAATTGTTATCATATCAGTCACTTCGTTCAAGGGAAGAATCAGTACTAATCAACAAAACCAATGAATGTGAGATCAACAAACCCATCACTCTTGTTGATAGCCAAGTGTTAGTATGCATTTGCGAGTTATTCCGAATCAGTTCATTGGTTTGTGTGTTATAAAGCAGTTACATATGGTAACATACAAACTGACTGAAAAGCATCATGGACCAAAAATAAATTCTGAGGTCTCCCTTCAGTGATATTGCAAGCTAAATGACAACAATAATTAAACTTGATAGCAACTTTCGAAAAGAGGATGCGTTGTATTTTTATGTGAAATGTATTGAAATTATTATCTTAGGGTTAATCTGATAGTGTGATAAGCGACCTTAGGTCATTCAATATATACTCCTCGAAATAATTTAAGGACCACAAAATTAAAGGGCTATAGTTTCATCAATTTAATTATTACAAACAAAACAATTTATTATATGAACTACATGATATCTGTAGTTAACAGTTAAATTTCAGAAGTAACCACAACTTTTGATCTCATGTGTTTACCATTGTTATTCGCTATTACGTACTTTTATTATAGCCCTTTAATTTTGTGGTCCTTAAATAATTTTGAGGAGTATATTTTAATGTGGCAGATAACTTGCAAAGGAAGCTAGTTCGTATTGGATATGTTTGATACTGAACCTTTCATCAATAACAAAACATGTTGCAAATATCTTACGGATATTGTTCCACGAAAAAGAGTAACACACTTTTTAATTACAATAATGCGGCCACAAACAAAATATCACGGACAATCCAAAACAGATAATTCTGCAAGTTTGCAACGAAAATAACTCAGACAGGAACAGCATGTTTGTGCAACATTTTCAATCAACATTAGGAACTGTAGGCAAAACACTGCTTCAAGGTACTGAGCAAAATAAAATAGCTGATTCTCAACATTGGTATTGAATAAAGCGAGGATCAAACAGATCAACCTGTCTAAACCCTTTATCGTATTGTGCAACTATATTGCATTACAAATCACTGGTTCAAATTCCGGACTCACAGGGGCTAGAAGTACATGGACATTGATTTAAAATTCATCATAGTATTTTAGTATGACCTAATATGCCCTAAAACGGACATATTCTCAGTAATATTAGATCAGACGTTTTACAAGGGATGATAATAACGACAAATGTGTATAAGCCTTTGGGGAACTTGCACAAGTAAACTAAGACCTGGACACCTAAACAAACAAACATCATATTGTGTTTTAACATTACAGGAATAAGAAGGTGGAATTGAAAGGTATCAAAACATATGCATTGTATGAAATAAAAAAAAAACTATTTGTTTCCAGATATATGTTTTCTTATTGCAAAAAAATCTTACCTTCAAAACTAAATTCACAGAAGGGATCAAATAGGAAGGTGTTCGAGTATATTATAACAGAGCATACCTTTGAAACTGAATCCAAACAAGGCATCGACTACGAAGTTGTACGAGTCGGTTATAAGGTGAGCTTCGGATGGGAAGAAATATAAAACAGGCCCTTCACATTGCTTGTACAATGCGTCGAACAGGGGTTTGGATGGCCGCTTAGGGTAGAAGATGGTTGGTTTGTAGCCATTAAATTTACAAGAGAAATATATGTATTATGATAGGACTTTTTTCTGGTGACCCGTATCACATCGAGTTCGGTGTGTTTAAACGTATCCGTCGAGATTATTATTAATGGCACATCAAAAAACAATAATAACAACAAACGGTACTTATTAACCGAGTATAAACTAATCGTCATTTGCTGAAGACGTAACGCGGCCATTTTTAACAAAGTCAATATTTGTGGGATATTTTGACGATCAAAATATGCAATATTGAGGGAAGTTTGTGAGTCAATCGCTATTTCTATCGATGACGCGATTTCGCCTTCTGCTTTGTATTAGCTGCTCATATTTATAATAATAAACATGATAATGCAACAATATACGAAATGGCAAACAAAGTTCACTAAAGTAGCTTTCTAGAAAGATTGGAAGTGTTCTCTGCTTCGTTCTTCGTTCCTGAATATTTACATGCTTCTGGGGCGTAAGTATAGTAATATGATTTAATGTATTCAAAAATTGAAAGGTTTTACCAGTTGTTTTTTGTCACGCTATTTTTAGCAACGCGAAAGTTGTTTCGAGACTACACACGGCACTCTCATGATACGGAATCATAAAACGATAGTATCATGATACGGATTTTTCAATACTGTAATTTCGCTGTTGGATATGGACAAGGAATTTGATAGGCATGTAATGAAAATACTAGTTATAAAATTGTTCGCTTGGTATGCCGATATCTTTAAAATGGGGTAAAAAAATGAAATATTGTCGACAATGTTTCAGATCTATTTTGCTTGTGCACATCTTTGGCTTATTATTAAGGCTTAAAACAGCTCTACTCACGCGGTTTTCATAGGTATGGAGGTGTGCGTTTTACATTTTGCCTTTTTATCTTTCAACAACCACAAATATAGTTGGAATAATTGGCTTTGGCTTGTAGCTTAATTGTACCAATCTAGATGCAAAACAAAGGGTATGATAACAATGATAAAAATGACAGAACAGTTATGATAAAGGCAAAGGTTAATGGAAGAGCCGCGGTTGAGATGAATTCCAATAAGTCATGTCCTTTTCAGAACACTAATATTATAAGCATTTACTTCTCAAAACATGTCGTTAAATATTTAATAAAAGATACTTGCGTGATGCTCCTGATCTAAAGCACAATTATTATCGATCATTTTCAAATACTCTTTCGGAGAAGAAACGAGACTCAAGTTTAGCTCGAAAGGTACAAAGTTCAATGGCAATATAATCATTCAAAACATAAATCCATTACTGGCACAAGTCTGCAGAAGTTCATGACTTTAGCATATTCCATTACGTAAACCTTATCTGCAAAAGTCTTTGATCTCATCACCAATCCATTCATCTTATTTAATGAGTGTATGATAAAATTTAAAAAAAATCATCCACTGGCGATACAAAATATAATACAAATTTATGCTTAATGATGGGCAAAGCGTCAATAAAAAAGACATATATATATATACTGCACATAGGATTTTTTTTTTAAATAGAAAGCAAGCATGTAGTTTTGGTCGCTTTGGAGAGTATCCAATAGTTTGTGGATAGTCGGTATTTAAGAATATTAAGCATTAACAGGAGGATTAAACAATCCGACCTGCTTCCTAAGTTTTCTTTCAGGTCTGATAATATGATAAGTTCCGCAAAACATTTGACATATTGACTTATATTTCTTTGATCGGAAACAAATTTTCCTACCTTTCCGAAAATTTTAAAAATGGCTTATATTAATACCTCGAGAACTAGAAATTATAGTTCTATCAACACCAAGAGAAACAAAAATGAGTCTTACGTTTAAACCATGACAACACGAAATGGGTCTTATATTGAAACCGTAAGAACCCCAAAAACGGGTTTCTGTAGATTTTTGCATATATATTGTGTTAAAAAAGACAATGGGTCTTAAATTTAAACTCGACAACCACAAATGGGACTTATATCAAAACCGCGACAACCAGAGAAAGACCTTATTTAAAAACCTCGGCACTTGCTATGTGTCTTTCGATAAAACTGTGAGAACCGGAAATGGGTCTTTCGATAAAACCGCGACAAACAGAAATGGGTCTTAAAATTGTCGTCATGAATACCTTAAATAAATGGCTTTAACAACACATCACACGGCAGATGCCGCTGTTTTATTTCTAGTCGCATGACACAATGACTGTATATATCCCATTGACGTTATGTTTGCTATTAGAGCGGAAAATATGTCAGTATTGGACATGAACCTTGTTCGTTGAATTGTAACATTAATAATAAAACTACTATTACCAAAGTACAACAAACACCTGGTTCTTGTTACAAGCACGTCATTTCTTTTTTACATAGATAAACACATTTCAAATTTACGTACTTCATTCTCAAGACTAAAAAATCAACAAAACACTAAATCCACTACAAAGTTTGTCAGAGCCTGTATTTTTTGTGTTGCTTTGAACTCCTAAAAACAATTACAAATTCAAAAATAAACCATACAACATACAACATTTTGCATCATAAAAAAATTTAAATATTTTGGATTCAAAGTCGACACAAACTAAGCACGCGTCTTCCATGCGTCTTAAAACCAGTTCTCACGCGAACAACAAGACGGTTTAAGTTCACTTAAAGGCACATCGTCAGAAAAACTTGCCAAAGAAAATTATCCATTGAGCATAGCGTTTGAAAAACATATATCCTAGTATATAAACAGAGCAATTATCGATTTGATATTTGAGAAATAATAATCAGAACAATAACTTATATATTTACGCCGTAGTAATAATGTTCAAACGTTTTCTGCATGTGCATCATCCCATAAATCAGACGATTCCAGCGCTTCCAGACTGGTTCCTTTGACTAGGTGTAATTCATTCGTTGCAGCTTGTTGTTTTGACCGAGTTTATTTTTTGCACAGCCTTCAGATATATTTAGAATATATTTCTGTATCGCTGAGCAGTCTTCATAGCATTAGAGAATTGTACTTACCCCTCTGAGTGAATATTATTGTGAGTGTTGGAGCTCGTTATGTTAAGTCAAAACTTATTTGTCAGGAATAGGAATTGATTGTGTGTAAAAGTAAGTATTACTATTTTTATACATCCTGTTTTAGATTAATCTACGATTTATTAATCTTAAAAGTTCAATGAATCCCATTACGAATTGATTTTAAGTAATTTACTTAGCGTAATTCTGGAGCTGGTGTGTAGGAGGAAGTTTCGGACCGGCATATTTAATTGAACATGCACTAGCGAATTTGGACAGGAATGTACCCGGTGCGCGCCCTCTCTAAAACTGTTCAAATGTAGTGTATACGAAAATAATGCACTTGAAAGATCTATTTTAGATTAAAATGAAGAACTGTTTCATTAAAAACTACCTCAGGCCCTATTTAACCTTATTGCACTCACTACAACTATGTCCTGTTCGTATTAATCAGGAAGGAGGCGTTCTTTTCAAGTCCTGCTAGCAGAGTGCGCCCTCTTAAAGGTAAAATCCTGAAACCGCCCTGACATGCACTATTATAAAGATAGCAAGAAGGTCTCATCCTTCTCTAATAAATATGACTAGTTTGAAAAATTAGTTTATGAGCTAAACCTATAAAGGTGTTTAAATCCCCAGTACAGTCCTGTGCCGCTGACCGTTCCAAGGCGGCATCCCAATCATTTTAACTAAGATAATTGCATGCATTTGTAGCCAATGTCAATGTTGTTTTGTTGCGTTATGAGTCTCGAGTTTCATGTCTGTGAGGCCATAATATTCTCAGACTCTTTGTCTACTTTTGACTTCTAAGCTAGTTCCTGTTCTATCCAAGTGTGTTATAACTCATTATTGCATAGTATACATACGTTGTAATATAACGTGTAACAGAGTGGTCACATCTCTTTGTCAGAATACTAATACAAATCATTTATCTTGATTAAATTACATGCCTAATATGCAAAATTATTCTAATTGAAATTTCGCATTCAATTTGGTGAAATAGTCAGTTTTATTATTAACCACATTGACGTTCGGCTATACGATAATCGTGAACAATTGTGTGTCCGGCTGATACTTATTTTTTTTCATATCGTTCAAAATAAGAAATCATGAACTGATATTTGCTAATTTCCCAATCGTAGGTCAAGATTTCCTTAAATGAGCTCGTAGTAACATTCACTATCAAAACTAATGACGTCAAGTTATCCTTAAATAAGCTCAAAGGCACTAAAACTACCATTAAAGCAATTTAGTCAAGATGTTCTTATATAAGCTCTTATGAACGAAAACTACCTTAAAAGCAATGAAGTCTAGATGTTCTTATATAAGTTCGAATGAACTAAAACTACCTTAATAGCAATGAAGTCAAGATGTCATTATATAAGCTCGAATGAACTAAAACTACCTTAAAAGCAATGAAGTCAAGATGTCCTTATATTGGCTCGAAGGGACTAAGACTACAATTAAAGCAATGAAGTCAACATGTCCTAATATGCGCTCGAAGGAACTACAACTACCATAAAAGCAATGAGGTCAAGATGTTCTAGTATAATCTCGAAGGAAGTTTAAACTTCAATTACAGCAATTTGGTCAATGGTATCGTTGGACTCGTGATGTCATTTATGTAACAAGAACTATGCAATCTTCGAAAATTAATATCGTTTTGTATGAAGTTTGTTTTTGTTGTCATTGTTTAATCGCCGCCGTAAACGCCTATGCCAGATAACACGATTGTTAACAATGGTGGTTCTGGATATGTTTGTTTTAAGTATTATCTTTTAATTGTTTATGCCCATTTGAATTGCTACGTGTATTGATGTTCAGGCAGCGGCATCTGAATAAGTCATCCTTGATATGTGCGACATAGAATAATGCCAAGTAATCGATTAAAAATGGCGGCTTGAGCGTATTTTTTGAGTGGACGGGAAAAGTGTTGCTGCTTCCTTGATATGGCACGAATATGATAAAATGGTATAGGTATACGTACATAACGAACATCTGTAGCCAATAGACTATTCTCAGTACAATTATCTGCAAATAAGTCCATAAACTTTACGTTGAAAATATTCTTCTAAATTGGCGCCTTGTATGACTGTTTTGTCAGTGACCGAAAATGGCTTCAAAAACACCTGATACTCGGAACAAAAGACCAATTACAGAAACAACAAGTCCCTCGGATAACGTAGCTGGTGAGCATGTGAATTCGCCGAACCCATTGAAAGAGTCCATCCATCTGGCAAAAGACAGAAAGATTTTGTAACTCTTTTATGCAAATTCAGTTCTTGGAAAACAAAAAGCAGGGTCTACACACAAAAATCTAATCTTAA
This sequence comes from Mya arenaria, assembly GCF_026914265.1. Classification (NCBI taxonomy): domain Eukaryota; kingdom Metazoa; phylum Mollusca; class Bivalvia; order Myida; family Myidae; genus Mya; species Mya arenaria. The sequence continues at coordinate 25,357,101 of NC_069137.1, forward strand.
GCACCATAAAGCTGAAAATTACAATGTGTTCATCACTGAGGACCTCACTCAATATAGACAGTCCATCATATCAGTTTTGAATGTTGCCAGAAAAAGCAAAAAGGTCAACTCCTTCTGGACCAATGATGGTAGAATATTCTACAAGAGAACTGTTGATGGTCCCAAGATCCTTGTCAAAGACAAGTACAGCGTCGAACATTTCTTCCCGAGTGAAAACCTGGCGGCTAATGTAGACAAGCCATGGCAGACAACCTATGCTGATGCCGCTCGTGGATCAGGATCTGTAGCTAGTGTGGAGTGACTCTTGCGTAGACACACCAATGCTTGTGTTGTATCATTTAAGTTTATACACTCGTTAATATAAGTATCAAATAAGTAATTAGATGATATGATGAACCCATATTATCATGCCATAGTTATCTGCGTATTAAAGCATATATTGTGTTAACTTGATGATAGTTTACTCGCATATTTGCCAAAAATAATAATAATGAAAAGTTACCTTATGATATATAGTCCAGTTTGTTATATATGTATATATATATTTATATATCCGTCCTTAAATGTTATCCAAGAAAGAGTTTATTAGCAATTTAGCACAGAACTTTAAACTCTTCTTTGGTAAAATGATAACACACCACACTGTAAATACTATTTTATATCATTATTAGTATCATTCTTGTTGAAAACAATTATGTAAATAATCCGACACTGTTTCACTATCAATGTACATACACATTGTACAGTTGTTTATTATTTTTCATATATAATACATATATACATGTATATCTATGTCTGTATTAAGCTGGAGTTAGGATTGATATGCACATTCCATTTTAGTCCAGCTATACAACTGATATATTTTATCATTATATTTGTAAAAAACACCAACTACCTAACAAAACGTGTAAAAAGCGATTTGCACGATAATTTAACTTCAATTTCATAAATCTAAACAGTTGGGGTAAACCCAGGGTGTAAACAGATTGTTTATTGTGTAAATATCCAACATTTTCCAAAGGTCTAGACAAACCCACATATGCTAATGATCTTTAACCATTTAAGTTGGTATTAGCATGATATTTCCTTTTCTATGAAATAGCACGTATTATATAATTCATATTGATTACATATGTTAGCTACTTGATAAGTGTCATTATGCTAAATGTTTTGTTCGAAAATAGCTCACCATTTTATCTTAATAATTATTTAGACGAACTAATTATGCATTCATCAAATTACCGTTGTCTTTAAATAATCATTGCTCTATGATAATGCAATACTTTCCCTTACACTCAGTAGATTTATGAGAATGACTAGTTTTCTACCTATTCATTCCTTTATTGATTTATTTATCTTTACTCTTTCTTCCCCTATGTCTGACTCATTGTTTTCCATAGTGTGTCCAATATATATATTAGTCTGGATATGCAGTTATATGTGGTCACTTCGCTGGATGCATCGCTATTCTATACATATTTAAATATTCTGAATATTACCATGTAAACCATGGGTATTGAACAAGATCAATGGCGAGCATCCATCGGATTGTACTACGCAAAAAGAAATGGGGTAACTAGGTCAAACACTTGGTCACCAATTGCTATTATCTTAGATTTTATCCTCACCTTTAAGCGAAGGGTTGTGCGTATTGTTGATCAACTTTTCGTTATTTCACAGTTATTTCTAAATATTTGTTTCATTCAATTGTCAAGAGACTTGAAAGAAACGTATTCTAGTTTGATAAATACTTATTGGGTAGATAGTACTAGGTTTACGGATTAGCCCCTTCTTTAAATATAACTGAACCAGGTTGTTATTGAACAGTTTACCACATATCACCTGTGTAGCAGTGAGTCAGAATGCTTCTTCTTTTCTTTTTTCTTCCTGTCTTTTACTAACATTTCCTTCACTTATCCATTTCCTTATCTTTTTCTTATCTTATTTATATTTATCGCCAAATACTTATCAATTTTATGTGCTCATGGGGAAGACGTTTCTAATGTTGTTAGAACTTGTGTCCAGCCCATTTGCTTTTTTTATACTCTATATTATTGTTGTAAATACCAATTATGTTGAAAGAAAAAGGCAATAAAATATGTTTAAATCAGTCACTACTAAATGATTTCTATCGACAGCCCACAATGACGGTTTCTGTTACACTGACTCAAACAAATGACCGCACAGAAATAACTCGATTAAATAGTAAAAAGAGTAAACTAGGACAACACAAGCAATGTTTAGATAACATTTAAAAAGTTTAAGAGTAAACAAAATGAAATTTGAAACATACACTGACACAAGGGGAGACAGATTTCGCCAGGAGAGAATGATAAGTAGAACATGTGACTGATAATCTTGTTCTTACGACTGCAGCCCATAATGTCAGGCCGTATGAAAAAAAAATGTATGCGACAGTTACCCCTTTTGTAACAACTGCTTACAATACTGAATGGCACAACCTTTTTCTCAATACAACAGACGATAATGGCAGAGACGACTGTTGACCTTTTTAACACGACTACAAAATATGATACAAGACAGTATGAAATAATTCAAGCCTTTTAAATATTAAAATGATAACCTTTTTATCACAACTACAAACACTTAAGCCAGATTGCATGAGGCAACTGTTAAAATATGAGTGTAAACCCATTTTATCACAACTGAAGACAAAAACACTATGGAACAATAAACAAATTGCCTCTGTAGTTTGCAAACAAAACAAACTATTAAAACAAACGAGATGGTAACTGCAAACCAAAAAAAAACTATAACAACAAACATAATGGTAACTGAAAACAAAGCAAACTATTGCAACAAAAAATATGGTAACTGTAAACAAAACAAATTATTACAACAAACAAGATGGCCTCTGGTGTTTACAAACAAAAAAGCTATTACAACAAACAAGATGGTAACTGCAAACTAAACAAATTATAACAACAAACAAAATGGTAACTGAAAAAAAGCAAACAATTACAACAAACAAGATGGTAACTGCAAACAAAACAAACTATAACAACAAACAAGATGGCCTCTGGTGTTTGCAAACAAAACGAACTATTAAAGCAAACGATTTGGTAACTGCAAACAAAACAAACTATTACAACAAACAAGACGGTGTTTGCAAACAAAACAAACTATTACAACAAATAAAATGGTAACTGCAAACAAAACAAACCATTACAACAAACACGATTGCCACTGGTTTTTGCAAACAAAACAAACTATTAGTACACACAATATGGTCACTGCAAACGAAACAGACTATTACAACAAACAATAAGGTATTTGCAAACAAAACAAACTATTTCATCAAACAAGATTGCCTCTGGTGTTTGCAAACAAAACAAATAATTACAACAAACAATATATTAACTACAAACAAAACAACCTGTTACAACAAACAATATGGTAACTGCAAACAAAACAAGCTATTACAACAAACAATATGGTAATGCAAACAAAATAAACTTTAACAACAAAACAAGATTGCCTCTGGTGTTTGCAAACAAAATAAACTATTACAACAAACAATATAGAAACTGCAAACAAAATAAACTATTGCAACACACAATGTGGTAGCTGCAAACAAAACAAACTACTACAACAAACAAGATTGCCTCTGTTGACTGAAAACAAATCAAACTATTACAACAAACAAAATGGTAACTGCAAACAAAACAAAATATAACAACAAACAAGATTGCCTCTGGTGTTTGCAAATAAACAAACTAATACAACAAACAAAATGGTAACTGCACACAAAACAAATTATTACAACAAACAAAATGGTAACTGCAAACAAAACAAACTATTACAACAAACAATATGGTAACTGCAAACAAAACAAACTATTACATTAGACAATATAGTAACTGCAAACAAAACAAAATATTACAACAAACAAGATGGTAACTTCAAACAAAACAAACTATATCAACAAAAAAGATGGCCTCTGGTGTGTGCAAACTAAGCACACTATTACAACAAACAAGATGGTAACTGCAAACAAAGCAAACTGTTACAAGAAACAAGATGGTAACCGCAAACAAACAAAATACGACGGTGTCTTTACACAACAAACGATAACACAATAAATTCTTATGTTCCTGGTGAAGAATACCAAGCTCCTAAAAAATGCAAAATAGACTTCCATCTAGTGCAAACAGTATCATAATGTTACCTAGGGATATACCAGTTTCACAGATGTCAGACAAGTGATTACATATTTCAAGTATACGTATGTGTTTATCAGGAAACATCAGTCAACCAGCCCTCATGTGATTCAAGTTTCCCACAGCTGCACACTTACGAAACATTAAGAGAGCACTAAAGTTGGCACGCATAATCAAGATTGCTTCAAGCATGCTTAACTTCTCATTATATATAAATATAGAACCGCAAAGTTTTGTTGTATTTCTTTGCTTGATTACCATTTCCATGGTTCATGTATTTTATTCGTCCTCGTAATTGCATGGAAAGTCTATATACACATTTATCCGGTTTTAATCCAGTTGAATGTACATTTTAAGTCATCAGTTTTTGGCAAAGGGCACCTAAAATATGTCTTTCATAAACTATTGAAGGTTACTTTTCTATAGTTTGCCTGTTTTGGGTTTTCAGTTCACATTTTACCAGAAGGGTTCATCATGATTCTGAGCAAGGCTAATATGCTATTTGTGCTGCTAACTATTTACGCAGTGGTATTTTACAAGGGAGCAAATGCCAATGAACTGTTGATGCAAACATTGTCCAAAGTGTTAACGCTAGATAAAAAGTTTGATAATTTAGAGACCGAATTTATGAAGTCCGTTAACGACGTAAACGCGCTTGATAAAAGAATGGACAATATGGAAACACAATTTAAGAACACGCTGACAGACTTACAGACACAGTTAGCAGAAGGTTTGAAACGTAATTCAGATACACCGAATGACTACAAACCAAAACTGGGTGGCATTACGAAGAGTATAGAGTCAACAATTTCTAACACCGTGACGAAAATGGTGAAGTCTCAATATCGTGCAATAAGTACAGCGATGAAGCGAGAAAAGGTGGCTTTAATGACTTTGAAAACTGAAATTAAAAACCATATAAAGGAAATAGATGACGAGTTTCAAAATGCACAAACCAGTTTTGAAGAACGATTGTTAAATCAGACCCAAGCACAGGAATATAAGTTTGAAAGACAGTCAGATGATTTAGGAAATTTCATCAGTGATGTGCGGGATCAGCTAAAAGGTAATTTTAGTGACGCACAAGAATCACTTGACAAAGCAATAGATGCATTCAAGGTTGACATGAAGAACACAACATTTAATCTAGAGAAGACCCTCAACAAGAATTTAGAAACCGTGCAAAGTGAAGTGAACTTGCGAATAGTATCCCTAATCTCACGAATGAGCTCAACTGAGGGAAGTTTGCAAAGTAACAAGGCGTTCAGTGAATCGATTAGATCGGATGTCAATAGTCTACAGAGCCAGGTATCCACAATGGAAAATAATCCTGGTAAATATTTAAATTGTTATATCCGATATTTAATGACCACTTTTTCCGCTATTTAGTCATTCCAAAAACTCATGAACCAGGTGCTGGGGATAAGCCCATGTCGTTAGTTTGGCGATTTTCTATTTGTGTACACTGAATACCTCAACCAATTGTGAATATCAATTTTGAACTAAAAACTTAATTATGTGCACCATTTTTTAAGTAACATCAGAACAGTATTTTTGTTTATTTGAATGTCATAAATAAAATTATTTTTAATGTGACGTCGCTCAATGGATATCACATCACAGTTGATGTCTATCCAACGAGTTTATGCAATAACATCAACCTTTAAAAAAAGTATCGGCTTTAAAAATAAGCTGAATCTTAGTAAACACGGTCTGACGCGTTACTATCGTTATACGTAAGTGCCCTCCTGTGTTCATACACTAGCATAAAACACGAATCTAATGCAAACATTGACTATACATTTCAGTCAATATTGTTAATCAAACAACACCAATATCGCTTTCAGAATATGTTTCTAGTTATCTTAAATGTTTGGCATGATGTCAGAAATATAATACACAATTACTAGTCATGTGGCAAGTCAGATTGTCTGACCAGTCCTTAAAATTTCCATCCGAAGTGTGTCATATTTCTTAATTTTATGTTTACGATAATTGAAACATTATAAATCGTCGATTATTTTAAAAACAAAGGATGCAGATATTCTATCTTTAACAATATAGATTTGATATGTCAGAAATCGGCATATCATATTCCTTCGGCGAGCTCACTTACATCTTTTCTGGAGGAGTTTAATATATCAGTGCATTACATCAGGACGAGAATAGAATCCTAAACCTGTCTCTCTTTGATATAGTGGACGGACAATGGAGTGACTGGGGAACGTGGAAAAGTTGTGACAGGTGTCAGAGCGGAAATTATTTCCGTGAACGGGTGTGCAACAACCCGTTCCCTTTCGGCAGAGCAAGTTGTTCCGGAGAAGAAATAGAAGTCGGAGGTTAGTATTGAGTTTGATATTATTCAAACGATGATTCATCTTACACAATAATGCTAGCCTCATTTTCCGTGGTATAGGTCCTTTGATTGTTTTCAAATTCATTGTATCCACTTAATGCTACTTTTCTATCACCCTTATCAATCGTTTTACTCCTATCAGCATTAACATCCGATGTTCCACTCTATATTGCGTGAACAAAACAAAATATACCAACAAGGTGGCACTCAAAAGTTAGCCTGTTATTTATTCAGTTCAGATATCAATGCATATACTAGGATCCACAGGTTTGGGCGTGCATGTGATGTTAGGGCGCTCTAGGCGATCTATGCCGTACTTGTGATATTGGCGTGCTTGTGGTATTAAGCGTGCTTGTGAAATTCGGCATGTTTGTGTTGTAAGGGCGATGTATGCGATATAGAGCGTGCTTGTGGTATTGGGCATTCTTATTATATGAAGGCGCTGTAGGCGATATAGGCCGTACTTGTAACATAGGCGTGCTTGTGATATTGGGCGTGCTTGTGATATTCGGCATGCTTGTGTTGAAAGGGCGCTATAGGCGATCTATGCCGTACTTGTGATATTGGCGTTCTTGTGGTATTAAGCGTGCTTGTGAGATTCGGCATGCTTGTGTTGTAAGGGCGATGTATGCGATATAGAGCGTGCTTGAGAAATTGGGTGTGCATGTGATGTGAGGGCGCTGTAGGCGATAAAGGGCGTAATTGTTATATCGGGCGTGCTTGGGGTGTTGTGCGTGCTTGTGAAATTTGGCATGTTTGTGTTGCAAGGGCGCTGTAGGCGGTAAATGTGTGCGTGTGTAATTGTGAGTGTTTGTGATGTGATGGGGCTGTAGGTGATATAAGGTGTTCTTGTAAATAGGCATGCTTGTGTAACTGTGCGTGCTTGTGGTATTATGCGTGCTTGTGGTATTGGACGTTCTTGTGAAATTTGGCGTGATTGTAATTTTGGGAGTGCTTTTGCTATTGGGCGAGCTTGTTATACTGGATGTGATTGTGATGTTGCTTTGTTTGTAGTATTTAGTTTGCTTGAGATATTTGATATATTATATGAGGATGTGCTATTAGTATTAGGCGTGCTTGTGATGTGAGGGTGATGTAGGCAATTTACGGCGAGCTTGTTAAATTGGGCGTGCTTGTGATATCAGGGCGCTGTAGGCGATATAGGGCGCGCCTGTGGACTTCGGTGAGCTTGTGATATGAAGGAGCTGTTGGCAATTAAGGGCGTGCTTGTGATAATGGGCGTGCTTGGGTATTGAGTGTGCTTGTGATATTGTGCGGGCTTTTGTTATTAGGCGTGCTTGTGTATTGTGTGTGCTTCTGATACTGGACGTGCTTGTTTATTGAGTGTGCTTGTGATATTGTGCGTACTTTTAGTTTTTAGGGGTGCCTGTGATATTAGGCGTGCAAATAATATTGGGCGTGCTTGTGGAATTGGACGTGCTTGTGGTGATATTGGGCGTGCTTGTAATAATGAGGTTGCTTGTGATATTAGGCGTTCATGTGGTATTGAGCTTGCTTGTGATAATGTTCTTATCTGTGATATTGGGCGAGCTTGTGGTATTCACCGTGCTTGTGATGTGAAGGTTTGCTTGTGATATTGTGCGTTCCTTTTTTGTGGGAATTGGGCGTGTTTGTTTTGATTTTGGGCGTGCTTGTTTGTTTTGATATTGGGCTTGTTTGTGATATTGTGTTTTATTGTGGTATTTGGCGTGCTTGTGGAATTGGGCGTGACCTGAGGCCGTGCTTGTGATATTTGGCGTGCATGTGGTATTGGTAGTGCTTGTGATGTGAATGTGTGCTTGTGATATTTCGTGTGCTTTTGATATAAGGGCGCTGTTGGCGTTGTAGGGAGTGCTTATGGTATAGGGCATGTTTGTGATATAAGGGCGCTGTTGGCGTTGTAGGGCGTGCTAATGGTATTGAGTGTGTTTGTGATATGAGGGCGCTGTTGGATGCTCGCGATATCGGGCGTTCTTGTGATATGGGTCGACCTAGTAATATTTGGCTTGTTTTCATAATGTAAGGGCATTGCTGATGGCATAGTGCGTTCTTGTGATGAATGGCGTGCTTGTGGTATGGGTTTCTACCTGTGATATAAGGGTGTTGTTGGTGATAACGGTGGAGCGTTCATTGTTATTGGTTTTGCTCGGATATCGGCTGTGCATGTGATGTGGTGGCGTTTCTTGTGATATAGGGCGTGCTTGTGATATCTGGCCGTATCTGGTAATATGGGGTTGTTGCTTATGGTGGCATACTTCTGCCACCAGATAACCATATAACCATATAACCATATAACTAACTTGTTAATTAAGTGGTTAACTAGTTACGTAACTAGCTAACTCCTTAATTAACTACTTAGTTATGTAGTTAACTAGTTACGTAACTAGTTAATCTTTTTTAATAAATAAAAGATCATAACGGGAAATAAATGCATGTTAGTGCCTACAACTGCCATTCCTGTATTATTTTACCAGCTTAATATTAAGTGGTTAACTAGTTACGTAACTTGTTAACCACATAATTAATTAGTTAGTTAAGTGATTAACTAGTTACGTAACTAGTTATAATAATCACTTACCAGTTAGTTGATACAAAGTCACACTTTAGTCATCGCAGACATTAGACGAAGTCTTTGGGGAAATTAACCACCATCTTCAGTTGATGGGTGTGATTCCATCTGTAAAGGTATTCTAAAATTATTTCACAAAAACAAGAGGAAATATATATAAATGAAGTTTTGTTTTCAAACAAACGAACCAGTCAATAATTGCCTCACCTGGTCGACAACTACCGACACACCTGGCTATTATTTGCACATTATAATTGAAGATTAATGAGCGGGCCTTTGATGTTTCAGTTTCATAGTTTGTTGCATAAAACAATGATGTATGCTATCCTTAACGTAATGCATGGCCGTTCGCAGGATGTGAAAATGTGGGGGTGCGATTTTCGGCAAATAGGGGTTCCAAGACGCGGTTGCCACTTAGTCAGGAGTATGGTGACAAAGCCCCCCCCCCGTTGGCTTTTTCGATTTTTTTTTAATTTGATGAGAAAACACACTCATTTCAGGGGGCGGCTTTCTAAACAATTTCATAATGAAGAGAAAACATATTTGTTAAATTTGGTTAAGCATATCTGTAGGGTCTTTGATTATAATACTAGTAGGTACATAAAAAGTTTAACATTAAAGGTCCCCTTTGACCTCTCGCTCTTCCGTGTCCATATAAAACGCCCTTTCGTATGTAAATGCACGAGCGAGCGCAGACAGCAAGAATCTTCGATCTATAGCCTACATGTCATGTATGCTATACTTCCCGCGCAGAGGCGGAAGAAGGAGTATGGTACAGTACGGGTATTCCAAATATTACGCAATATATATGTATAGATAAGTGATAACTGGTTAACTTGTTACGTTACTAGTTAACCACATAATTAACTAGTTATTGTTTATGTGGTTAATTAGTTACTGTTGTAAAGTAAAACAGTATCTACACTGAACAGTTATTTTTTCTTTCAATAGGTTTCCTGGTTTTCAGTTTTTACAGATTTTTTTTTTGAAAGGTTTAGGTGTTACATGCTGTGTTACATTTGACATGACATGCTGTGCTACGGCTACACGATACAAAATAAAAGGCACAAAATGCAAGAATCTTTATTTAAAGTCGGTAATTCGATAGCAAACTCATAGCTCAAAGCTATTTTTCGACAAAAATGTTTGGCTGTAACAAGTTATGCCTTTTTCACAGTATTGTTACATGTATTTATTCTCTCGTCTTTCGGTGCATTTTGAATGTCATAATGATTCATAAACTTAAAGTGTTGCAGGTGTTATATTAATCTCTATTGGTAATGAGCTGTTTCAATCATAAATATACTATTGTTTTGTTTAATGCGTGTTTCTGTAGGATATATATCAAAGATATGTTTCAGCCTTTGCCGACTGTTCGGAAATAAGACAGAACCTTGGCAGAGTGCCCTCTGGCGTCTATCATATCACAACATGGAAAACAAACCAAAATGCGAGTGTGTTCTGTGATATGGACACCGATCAGGGAGGTTGGACCGTGAGTGTGTATATTATTGTTTACAAAGTTTAAAGGGAATATAGTATTCACTTTTTAGATAAGATCGTGGTTTTATAAACAGTATAACACTCAGTCAAATTGCCTCGTGCTTTTACATATACAACCTTTGTAGGTGTTTCAACATCGCATGAATGGAAAAGTGGATTTCTACCGCAACTTCTCTTCGTACGAGAATGGGTTTGGATCTCTGCAGGGAGAATTCTGGTTGGGTATGTCAGCGTAGTAATCAATTTATATACACACAAGTGGTATTATGGTTTAATTGTGAAACGTTCATGAAATGTTAATGAATTTTGTTCACCTCGCGCATTGAATAAATATAAGATAAGTGTTTGCTTCAGCGTACTATATTCCACAAAGTGATCAAAAGCTTTATTTCACGAGTGGCGAGATCAAAATGTATCGATACACGGTATTATGGTTTAATTGAGATCTGTTCATGAAATTTAATTGGAATGTGTTTTTTTCCCGCCTTGAATAAATATAGGATACTTGTTTGTTTCAGTGTAAGATCATAGTATAATGCACCATGTGAGCACCAAACGCTTTTGTACACGTGTGGCTTAGCCATTTGTGAAATACTTACTTTTGGTGTGTACGTGGTGAAATGTATTGCAATCTTGCACTGAGGCAAACTTTATTTATGTTTATTATATGCCTAAACAAAATCAAAATGACTGATTTTGGTAAAGCGTGATAAAATGTATGTGATTTAGGAAATGACGTCGCGTTGACGTTTGAAGCGGGCCGAATTTTCAAACAGTGAAATTAACACTTAGTTTATATAAAATAAGAACAATCCCACAACGTAAAGTAAGACAATAGTAAATGATACGCAGGCAAAATGGCAACAAATTAATCTAATGCCAATAATTATATTCCGCAGGCCTCAAACTGATGAATGAGATGACATCCCGGACATCAAATGATTTAAGAATTGACATCACACGTGGCAGTGGTAGCACCGGTTATGCCGTATACGCTGACTTCAGTGTGGGAGCCGGGTCTAATTATACACTACATGTAGGATATACACGGTCAAAAAGTGGAGGTAAGTATACTCTTTTTTTATGAAAATAATTCATTTATGATTGAGGTTAGACAACGTTAATTAAAGTGTTATAAAAAGCGTTGAAAATAACATACGATTGTTGCGATGTGGCATAATATCGAGCCTTACTGAGCCGAAAATGTTGAGTAAAATTTGTTTATAGTTTTCGTTATGAGTAGTAACAAAATGTTCTTGTTGTCATTTGGGGTTGAGTTTGTTATGCAAGCTACAGACAACTAATTTTTCATACGTTTTTGAATATATGTTTTCACTCTAAAGCATGCATTATATGAACTGATATAGCAACGTGAATAATTCGCAAACCTCGTGTTGGAGATGTTTTTCAAAATGGTATTGACATTGATTAGGAAGCATTGACGGAGAGTTTTGAAAGGTAAGTATTGACGGAGAGTATTGAAAGGTAAGCATTGACGGAGAGTTTTGAAAGGTAAGCATTGACGGAGTGTATTGAAAGGTAAGCATTGACGGAGAGTATTAAAAGGTTAGCATTGACGAATAGTATTAAAAATTTAGCATTGACGGAGTGTATTGAAAGGTAAACATTGACGGAGAGTATTGAAAGGTAATCATTGACGGAGTGTATTGAAAGGTAAGTATTGACGGAGTGTATTGAAATGTAAGCATTGACGGAGAGTTATTAAATGGAAGCATTGACGGAGAGTATTGGAAGATAAGCATTGACGGAGTATATATGAAGGTAAGCATTGACGGAGTGTATTGAAAGGTAAGCATTGACGGAGTGTATTAAATGGTAAATATTGATGGAGTGTATTGAAAGGCAACCATTCACGGAGAGTTTTGAAAGGTTAACATTGACGGAGTGTATTGAAAGGTAAACATTGACGTAGTGTATTGAAAGGTAAACATTGACGGAGTATATTGAAAGGTAAGCATTGACGGAGTGTATAGAAATGAAAACATTGACGGAGTATATTGAAAACTAAAGCATATACGGAGTGTATTGAAAGGTAAACATTGACGGCGTGTTTTGAAAGGTAAGCATTGACGGAGTGTATTGAAAGGTAAGCATTGACGGAGTATATTGAAAGGTCATCATTGACGGAGTATATTGAAAGTTAAGCATTGACGGAGTATATTGAAAGATAAACATTGACAAAGTACATTGAAAGGTAAGCATTGACGGATTATATTAAAAGGTAAACATTGACGGAGTGTATTGAAAGGTAAACATTGACGGAGTGTATTGAAAGGTTAACATTGACGGAGTATATTGAAAGGTAAGCATTGACGGAGTGTATAGAAATGAAAACATTGACGGAGTATATTGAAAACTAAAGCATATACGGAGTGTATTGAAAGGTAAACATTGACGGCGTGTTTTGAAAGGTAAGCATTGACGGAGTGTATTGAAAGGTAAGCATTGACGGAGTATATTGAAAGGTCATCATTGACGGAGTATATTGAAAGTTAAGCATTGACGGAGTATATTGAAAGATAAACATTGACGAAGTACATTGAAAGGTAAGCATTGACGGATTATATTAAAAGGTAAACATTGACGGAGTATATTGAAAGGTAAGCATTGACGGAGTGTATTGAAAGGTCATCATTGACGGAGTGTATTGAAAGGTAAGTATTGACAGAGAGTATTGAAAGGTTAGCATTGACGGAGTATATTGGAAGGTAAACATTGACGGAGTATATTGAAAGGTAAGCATTGACGTAGTGTATTGAAAGGGACGTATTGATGCAGTGTATTGAATGGAAGCATTGACCGAGTAGATTGTAAAGTGAGCATTGGCGGCGTGTATTAAAGGTGGAAGCATTGATGGAGTGTTTTGAAAGGGAAGCATTGACCTAGTGTTTTGAATGGGGAAGCATTGACAGCGTGTATTGAGTGGTAAGCATTGATGGAATGTATTAAAAAGGAAGCATTGATGAAGTGTTTTAAAACGGCGGCATTGACGGAGTGTATTGAAAGGTTAACGGAGTGTATTAAAGCGAAGCATCGACGGAGTGTATTGAAAGGGACTCATTGACGGAGTGTTTTGAAAAAAATTAATTGACGGAGTGTTTTGAAAGGGAAGGATTGACGGAGTATATGTAAAGGGAAGCATTTAATTTATTGAAGTGTATTGAAAACTGGTGCATTTACGGATTGTATTTAAAGGGAAGCATTCAGGAAGGTAGTGATTGACGGAGTGTATTGAATGGTAAGCATTGGCGAAGTGTATTAAAAGAAAGCATTGACGGAGTGTATTGAAAAGGAAGCACTGTCTGTGTGTTTTCATAGGGAAGCGTTTTTGATGCGTTTTGAAAGGGAGATATTAATTGTTTGTTTTGAAAGAAAAGCATTCAGCGAGTTTATTGAATAGTAAGCATCGACAGAGGTTTTCTTTACGGAAATTAAGAAGCGAATTGTTAATAATGTGATTATGGTTATGTTTTAGTCATAAAACATATAACTGTACTTAATTGTAATAAAAAACAAATTTGTCATGATCACAGTAATTGTATGTGTTGACGGAAAACTAGTTACTCTCAATATCGTTTTATTTTTTCTGCTCATGTATGAACATTCATTATTATCTGTTGCAAATGAATTTCAAGGACAGCCACTTTGCTTATGATAATTAACGTAGATGAGCATGATTTATGTCATTCATTGATGTATAAATAATGTTATGTGTTGAAATAAATGTAATTTCTGTCCTGTTCGGCGTAAAAGTTTAAGAAGTATTTGTGTGTGTCTTGGATTAAACACCCAAAAAAATATGCCATGACCGTCTCATAACGTTTACGATCTGGCGCGCTAAATTTACAGATGGCGAACATAATTTATTGTATAGTGACTTTTAGGATTGAACACTAGGCATCTCAGAATTTTTTTAATTTAAAAACAAAATGTAGAATGTCGAGAAATGTAGTTTTTAAAGAACCGTCTTCGAAAACTGGTGTCCGCTAAAACGGGTGCTAAGTCGAAGAGAGGTACATTTCAAGAATTGGGTTAAATATTTTTTCATTCATGAAGTATATTTTGAGTTCGTGCTGCAAGGGCAATGTTTACATTATAGAAAGCCCTAGAGTTATAATTATAGCTGGGTGTCCAACTTCATATTAATATATGGACAAAAGTTCAACCAATTGCTTCAAGCATTTATTTAGTTAATGCCGAGACAAAGTTTGCATTATTAAACATGATGAAGCAGGATAAATTTGCAATAAATTGAGTTATAACATTTGTTCCACTGAAACTTAACATAAGAAGCGCATAACATTTATTTATTTTTGAGTTATATCGCTAGTTCCACTGAAACTTACCATCGGAACATTGCCATATGTATCGAAAAGTACGTTAGACTTTTGAAACTAAGATTAAAGCTCAAATTTGAGGAATAGACCACAATATTTATCCTTGTATCATCAAGACTGCTATACCCTCTATCCTTACGATGATACATGTAGAATACCTGTTGCAATGAATTTTCATGAAATAAATACTGTTTAAACGAAGGCAAATTGTTTGTTGATACCAATTACCTGAATCATACTGTATATATATATTGATGCTTTAACAGTGCATTAATACTAAAATCCAGCCTGTATCTGCGCTGAATGCACAATACAAGGAGGCTCATATGATTGTTTGAAAACCTTCTTACACTTGATTTCAACTTTTTTCATTGATGCAATAATGCACAAAGCAGTTACATGGAAACACTTGAGACAATTCACGGCGTGTGCAAGATAAATGAGCTATAATCATGATATCAAAGCAGTGCATGATAAAGTCACAACATTCTAAGCTGGAATACAGACATAAATATTTTGTAACAAACATTGCACATTTATTGAATTGTGAATAATACCCACAAGTTTCTTAAGAAGAATATTCATATTCCATACATTGAATGACTGTCGATAATATTGCAACTGAGCGTTAATAAGAGGAGTGTCATTTCAAAGACAACTGGAGTGAACATTTAGACTTAAAATATGGTTATGGCCCTTAAGATAATTGGCCGCTACTAATGAAAATATTTAAAGCACCATCACATGTTATGATAACCATGTATTCAAGGTTCAAATTGTGGAGATAGTTGGCAGCGAATTAGCAGCAAGCCAACGTACCTTCCATCCGACTGACAAATCTAATTGGTCCTTCAATATACCCTCTTTGAATGTTGGTCACGGTTTTTACATCAATTCGGCTCATTTCAATGGTCTTTTCGTATTTCTTATTTCAATAGCAGTCACTATTTACAGTATTCAAACATTGCGTGTTTAACTGATGCAAAAACATATCTTAGGTGCTTAACCTCAGTTTAGCATAGGTTCAAATTGGATCAAGAGTCAATTTAAGCTGCGAGATAAATCTTCAAACACTTTATTACATGTTAAGGTGTCTTTTCTGTCAATTAATGACGAAGGAAAATCTCTCTGGTTAGATAAAATGTCATATTGGTGGTCTTTGTCAAGTGGTCCCGTGATCAGGCAATCATGCGTACTGCTTGAGCGTGTTTTGTAGACAGAGCGCTATTCCGTGGGATTTGAAAGGTGCTCTGCTACATGCATAAGCAACAGTCACACTTCCATGATACAGGATCAGAAAACGGCAGTTTCTTTACTGCTGGATATGAAAATGAAACTTGAGAGCATATTATAAATAGGGGATCTCAAATGAGTGTTTAATTTGTATCAAATTTATTAAACGAGTTCATTTAAAGCGATAAAAATGAGGCTCTGCCGAGTTTTTATCGTTTTTGATTGACGAGTTTAATAACTTTGATACAAAATAAACACGAATTTAAGATTATATTTATACCATAACAAATTTACGGTCGAGATCTAGGTCAAAGTTTTTTCAATACACTTTTCGTAGTGCGAAGTATTTACATTATGTGTTATTAGGATGCTTCATCAGCAAAAATGAAAATAGCCCGACATAAAATATTTTTATTTACAATAAAAAAACATAAATCAGGTCTCAATTATCAACCGATTTTCAAAGAATTTACTTTAAAACAACAAAAATACATATTTAAATCAAGCAAATAAACAAAAAAAGCAATGTCATCACTGCGTGACGTCATTAGTAATCACGCGAGGTTGTACATTTAATTTGGCGGTTAAAGTTTCAAAAGAACATAAGTCAGCGTCACAGTCGTTTTTCAATAGTGCGAATCGGCTTTGTAGCTGGTCTATCACAGCATGGATTTTAATGGATGTGCACAAGGACATATCTCCGTGAATTGGAGCACCACAAGAAAAAAGTGGGATTTGATGTGGAATCAGTTACTTTGACAGTGTGTTAACTTGTGTGAGCATTGATGGCAAACTGCCTTGAACGAGCATTTTGCAAGGAAGTGATCATCTTATCAACCCTCGTACGGCAAAATATCATAATATCAGGAATTGGCTGTCAGTAAAATATAGTAGCGTAATGCTGTGCACGAACGATATTATAGAGAATTGAAGTACCTATATCATTTTGGTCATACAATACATATCGTTAATCTTCTACTGTTTCGCTTTCTTGAGTTCATACAAGAACTGATCTGCCGATTTAATTTAACCATTTCACCTAAGGTTACAATTATTATGACGAACGGCATCACGTCGGCACAAACAAAGTTATTGCAAACACCAACATATGCCAATTATATCAAATATGATTTTTTATGCTGCAGTTTCTCAAAGGAACTACACATTTGATTTTACCTAACTCATAAGCTGCTGATTATTTTAATTCACACTTATGGCCGAAGACGAAACGTTAAGTCTCCCAAATATACCCACCTAAAAGTACCCACCTATGAGTTAAATTAAATAGAAAATAATACATCTAATACTATTTTCTGATTAATATTTGGAGACTCCACTAACCAAATTACTTTCTAAATTTATATCATAATGACAGTCCGTAGAATAAAATACAATGACTGTGCGGTTGCTTTTATTATGAAAAGAAGTATATATATATATATATATAGAGATATATATATATACAGAGAGAGAGATTATTAAATAATACACTCAAACTACAAATTATTATATAATACACAATCGTAATCGCAACTTGATGAACGAGTGATAATCAAATTTACTTTGATGTTCAGTGATTGTGCGACATTACTCAAAGTGCTTTGACTAGTTTTAATTGATCTAACAAACGTTCTGTAAATCATTTCAATGGGGTTAAACAGTGTATGTATGCGCAACAGGAAGCCATATTGAAAACGTCATTAAAGATCAAAGCTACAAACAACTTTCATGTTATGCTCTTAAACATAATGCTCTTTCAGAAATGAAAGTCTTTGCTCTTCCCATAAAGATGTTTTAATTTGGCATGGCTATACCAAGGATAACAAACCTTATGAATCGGCGTTTTACTTCAAACTTTATATATCGGTGTAAATGATGATACATAATGTGATGAAAAGAAACAAAATAAGTTCATCGTTTCAACTCAACGGCATCATATAACTGATGGAAATGCATCAACAAACGAGTTTTGATAGGTGTGTTCATCGCCAGGTTATACTTTGTGTGGAAAGTCTTTGTCAATCTAATATCGCTCAGATGTTTTAGAAATGACATTGGAAGCGAAATCTACGTAAATCAATATCAGAAATGCTTTATTGCTCCTTTACTTTTCAAATCCAAGCCTGAAAATACTCTGAGTACGGTGTTAATTCGATAATAAACGTTAACAAAAAACAATGCGCTTTAAAAGGTTAAAAGACGAATTATGTGTACAATCATCGAAGGAAATCGCGTTGGCTGGCGATATTATGAATGAGTTCGTAATGTGACTTTCGAAACGTTAGCCCGATGTAATATATTGTAAAACATATTTTTACAGTTACACACGATCGAATTCGATTGCTTAAAAGACCGGTAATCCATTTCATACAATTGTACATTTAATCAAGTAACGGACGCATAATTTGAGCTTTTCCTTTGCTTTAACCAAATTTATTGTTATTGCTTATAGTTTATAATACTGGTTGGCTTCTCCATGCGGTTTCTATTGTTTTATATGTTATTATCTTCGCTGATTTTTAAAAGCATTCACG
Source organism: Mya arenaria (assembly GCF_026914265.1). Lineage (NCBI taxonomy): Eukaryota > Metazoa > Mollusca > Bivalvia > Myida > Myidae > Mya > Mya arenaria. Next base: position 25,375,835 of record NC_069137.1, read on the forward strand.
TAATGGCCTGATGTATTCGAACAACTGAAACGCCAAAGCTAATGGTAAAAAAGAATTGGTGAATTGCAATGTTTAATAAATTTACAGTTTCAAATATAATATTATCAAGGGTTCACTTTAATGTATTTATTCAAATATCTATTACAAGAAACATCTATGGAATTTAGCAGTAGCGATGTTTTCAGAAAGAGGCCAATTTCAACAAGTGGTATTGATTAAGAAATGTTTGTTTTATATGGCATAAACTTGCGATTATCTTTATGGAATTTTAATGAATTAAAAGTAATAAAAAAAGACAACGTAGTTGATGGGTTGGTCTCCACAAACATAAAACAGAGCAATTATCGATTTGGTTTTTTAGAAATGATAATCAGAACAATAACGTAATTATTTACGCCATAGTTATCATGTTCAAGCGTTTTCTTCATGAACATCACCCCAAAAAACGATTCCAGAATAGTTCCTCATGTATTCGACCAACTGCGACGCCAAAGCTAATGGTAAAAAAGAATGGGTGAATTGCACTGTTTAATACATATACAGTTTCAAATATATTATTATCAAGTGTTGACTTTATTGTTTTCATTCAAATATCTATTACCAGAAACATCCATGGAATTTAGCAGTAGCGATGTTTTCAGAAAGAGGCCAATTTCAACAAGTGGTATTGATTAAGAAATGAATTTTTTTTTATATGGTGTGATGTGCATAAGCTTGCGATTATCTTTATTGACTTTTAATGAATTAAAAGTAATAAAAAAAGACAACGGAATTGATGGGTTGGCTTACACAGAAATAAGTTATATATTTCTCTATATCTCATGACAGGGTATTTTATGTTATGCATGTCATTCCAGGTATACATTTGTGATTATAAGTTAAAATAACGTATCTCCTATTGGTCTGGACTTCCGCCCAAGAGGCAGGAGATTGAAGGTTCGAACCCGACACGGTTAAACTTATTGCATAGCTGATTGCTAACTCATTAAACTAGTTTTATAAATATGTATCAATTGTCTTCCTGCCAGACGACAATGACGCCGGAAAACATACACGTATGTCTCCAGTACTGCAATACATGAACAAGTGAAATGTATAACTCAACATATTGCATATGACTATTTAATCATCAAGATTATATATAAAAAAAACAAGTGACATAATAACCAAATTTTGTTATAAAATACATCTTTAATGATAGCTGGAAGAAAGCAAACAGTTACGTGTAATCATGCCGGTACAGTTTTAATTAACACTTTATTTCATTTTTTGAGATGTGCGTATGGATCATTTCATTCCTATACGCATATACCATATAACAAATAGCACACTATTCAACATACTTCGAACACGCGGTAACCAGAAAAAGGTATGATATTAAAACTGCAACAACCAGAAAAATACCTTATAGGAAATCTGCGGCACTGTAAATTTTTCTAATATTAAAACTACGAGAACCCGAAAAAGGCTCTTTTGTTAAAACCGCGACAACAAGAAACGGGTAATGAAAAAGTTATAGTCAGTAATTCGTACAAAATACATTAAATAAATGACCTTAACAACACATAACATCACAGGTGCCGCTATTTTATTTCTAGTTGCGTGACACTATGACTTTGTATATCCCGCTGACGTCATGTTTGCTATTAGACCTAATTCTGCTGAACATATTTCAGTATTGGACATGAACCTTGTTTGTTCTATTGTTACATTAATAAGACAACTACTATTACCAAAGTACAACAAACACCTGGTTCTTGTCACAAGCATCGTCATCTATATGTTCACGCAGATAAACACATTTCAAATTTACGTACTTTATTCTCTAGAGAGAAAATTCCAGACAAACTACACCTACTCAAAAATTGTCAGAACGTGTTTATTGTTTGTAGCCTTGAAATCCTGAAAGCCAACTACAAATCAACAAAATAAAACATACAACATTATGCATCATAGAAAAAGAACTATTTTGGAGGCAATGTCGACACAAAATAAGCACGCGTCTTTCATGCGTCTTAAAACCAGTTCTCACGCAAACAGCAACACGGTTTAAGTACACTTTTCTGCACATCGTCAGAAGAATAAAACTTGCCAAAGAAAAATATCCATTGAGCATAGCGTTTGAAAAACATATATTCTAGTATTTATACAGATCAATTATCAATTTGATCTTTGAGAAATAATAATCAGAACAATAACGTATATATATACGCCGTAGTAATCATGTTTAAACGTTTTCTTCATGTGCATCAGCCCATAAATCAGACGATTTCAATATCTGTGTAAGTAATTCATTCCAACTCAACGCTTTTAGACTGGTTCCTTTCACTAGGTGTAATTCATTCGTTGCAGCTTGTTAATTTGACCGAGTTTAATGTTTGCACAGCCTTCAGATATACAGAAAATATATAGCTGAACCGCTGAACACTCTTCAAACATATTTCCCCTGATTACTAAGTTAATATATTTTACTGAGTGTTAGAATAAGATTTGTTAAGTGAAATCTTATAGTTTGGAAAAGGAATTGTTTCTTTGTAAATGTAAGTATTAAAGTCTTTATCTATTAGATTTTTATTAGATTTTATACCACTCTTCCTATAGTAAATCTTAACAATTCAATAAATCCGATTGCGAATTAGTTTTAAATTATTTACTTAGCGTTGTAATTCTGGAACTGATTTCTTGCACAATCTTTGACCGTTTATTACAATCGGATGCAATTTCGGACCGGAATATTTAATTGGATATGCATTTGCGGATTTGGACGGGGATATACGCGGTAGGCGCCCTCTCTAAAATTGTTTAAATTTTATTTTCTACGAAATAAATGCACCTGAAAGAACTATATCAGATTTAAATCACCATCCCTGAGAGATATATCTCACATTATAATTACATGTAGCTATTCCAGTTAAGGTTTAATCGTAGATCATATGTATAATACTGCTTTGCCGGGTTGTGATTAATTATTCTTGCATATGTTTAAGACGCCAAATAGATTTCATGAATTTAAAAGCTATATTGAAGTTTAAATTGACAAGTTTTAATCAAGACCATGATGAAAGATTCAATCTACGGGTTTAAAAACAAGTGAACTTATCCAAGGTTTTTCTGACAATGAACAAGATCGTTTACGATGCCAACTAATCAACACTTAAGCAACTAACAGGATGACGAACTGTTACTGCAAACAAACACACTATAAAACATAAACACTGTGTTGAAAGATGTCTGCCAATAAAACACACTTTGAAACAATAAATCCGATGTTTAAGATCGTGGCAAACAAATTAAAACGTTACCAATAAACGGCATGTTCTAAATATTGGCCTGGCCTGCCAATATTCTTGAACACAATGATATCCCTTTATTTGAAAATAAAACTGCAGGTTTAATGTAACGAGTTTTATTTATATACAAATAAGTTTAATTGAATGCATTGGAACATTGTAAACACTTATCGGATATGTTTTTATTCAAGTGCAAAGAAGTGGGTTTACAAATCGAATCTTAAAATCAATGTGTTCAGATTCAAGTTTTGAATACATAGATATTTTCTTTTTACATCCATAATTATTTTATTTGTGATGATTTTTATGTTTTGTTTTTATTTCAAATGTAGAAATTCCATCTTACACTTCATGAGTTGAAATTGTTCAAAACTGTATGCATAGTTTAATTAACAAACCTGATCTTAAGTAAGTAAATTAATTACTTATGCATTTAATGTAACTATATTTTTATCTAAATAAAACTATAAAAATTTATATATATTAATAAATCATGCAGTTTGATTTCTAAACAAAGATATATCAATGTGCTCGAGAATATTCAGAGCTTGTACTCTTATTATGTATAAAATCTGGCTTGGATTGGCCATGGCCAGGCCAGGTTTTAGAACATGCCACCATAAACACGACGCTTTCACTATAAAACAAAAAGCACGATAGTTTCAAGCTTTTGCAAATAAACACACTATAAAACAATAAACAAATTGGCATCTGGTGCTTGCAAACAAAACAAGTATTACTACAAACATGATCATAACAGCAAACCAGAAAATACGACAATGTCTTAACACAACAGACGATAAAACAAACTCTTATGTTCCTGGAGGAGAATACCAACTCGCTAAAATGTAAAAACCTATTTCGCATGAAGCACTACCACGGTTTGCAAATCGCTTCAGCATCATACTGTGATCTAGGGATATACCTGTTTCATAGATGTTAGACAAGTCATTTCATATTTCAAGTATACGTATGAGTATATCAGGAAACAGCAGCTAACCAACCAACAAGTGATTCAAGTGTTCCACAGCTGAACACTTACGAAACATAATGAGAGCAATAAGGTTGGCACGCATAATCAAGATTGCTTCAAGCATGCTTCTTAACTTCTCATTATATATAAATATAGAACCGCAAAAACAGAAAGGAGACTTGTTGTATTTCTTTGCTTGATTACCGTTTCCATGTTTTTTGTCTTTTATTCGTCCTCGTTATTGCATGGAAAGTCGACATAAACATTTACCAGGCTTTAGTTGAGTTGAGTGTAAGTTTTAAATCATCAGTTTATGGCATAGGGCACGCAAAATATGTTTTTCATAAACTATGCTAGGTTAAACTACTATAACCTAAACGTGACCAAATGTTACATTGTACGTTACCGTATTTAAGGCCACAATTCGGTTTTCCAAACAAATAGAATTATACCTAAGGCCAGTTTTAGCTTGTCGCGGCTAATTATTAAATATGTCCATATTTCAGTTTGCCTGTTTTGTGATTTCAGTTCACATCTTACCAGAACGGTTCACCATGGTTCTGTGCAAGGCAAATATGTTATTTGTGCTGCTAACTGTTTACGCAGTGGTATTTTACAAGGGTGCAAATGCCAATGAACTGTTGATGCAAACATTGTCCAAAGTGTTAACGCTTGATAAAAAGTTTGATAATTTAGAGACCGAATTCATGAAGTCCGTAAACGACGTAAATTCGCTTGATAAAAGAATGGACAATATGGAAATACAACTTAAGAACACGCTGACAGACTTACAGACGCAGTTAGCAGAAGGTTTGAAACGTAATTCAGATAAACCGAATGACTACAAACCCGAACTAGGTGGCATTACGAAGAGTATAGAGTCAACCATTTCTAACACTGTGACAAAAATGGTGAAATCCCAATACGCTGCAATTAGTACAGCCATGAAGCGAGAAAAGGTGGCTTTAATGAGTTTGAAAACTGAAATAAAAAACCAAAGAAAGGAAATGTATGACGAGTTTCAAAATGCACAAACCAGTTTTAAAGAACGTTTGTCAAATCAGACCAAAGCACAGGAAAATATGTTTGAAAGACAGTCAGATGATTTAGGAGATTTCATCAGTGATGTGCGGGAACAGATAAATGGTAGTTTTAGTGACGCACAAGAATCACTTGACAAAGCAATAGATGCATTCAAGGTTGACATGAATAATACATCATTTAATCTTAAGAAGAACCTCAACGAGAATTTAGAAACAGTGGAAAGTGAAGTAAACGTGAGAATCACAGATCAACAAAACAGAATTGTATCCCTTTATTCAAGAATGAACTCAACTGAAGGAAGTTTGCAAAACTACAAGTCGTTCAGTGATTCGATCAGGGCGGATGTCAACAGTATAGAGAGCCGAGTATCCTCAATCGAAAAAACACTTTCAGGTAAACATTTACATTGTTATCTCAGATATATATTAATCGTTATGTCAACTATTCAGTAACACCAAATACCCACATACCAGGTAACGGGTGTTCGCATATGCCGATATTTGGTGATTATCTAAAACTACTTTTACAACAACGACACAAACAAAGTAAAAGAACACAACAAAAACAAAACGGTATTTCTGCTATTCCACATTAGCAGAAAATGCTGCCTCAAGTCATCATGAATTTTTCTTTTAAATAAAATCTAAATCATTCTTCTGTTTTCAAGTGTCATGGCACATAATGGGAAAAGATCTAATATACATAACATCAAAGATTGGAAAAAGTCGCAGTTTATTCGGTTTGATTAGTTTCTAAACAAAAACGCAAGTTTAGTCCTGCCTTCATAATCGGAATTTATGCGAAAAACTACAGAAACAAGCTCAGTAGCAAAAGGTTTAAACATAAACCCGGTTTAATGGCACTGGATAAACGCCAAAGACATATAACATAAAATCAAAAACAATGCGACAAGTCAGACAGAATGTTCATAAAGCATAAGACACGAATGCAACCAATCATTGGCTTGACTTTTTTTACTCAAGATTGACCTTGACCCAAGCATAGTTGAACATCAGTAACTACTTGTGTATTGTTAAAAAATGAATACCTTCAAACGTTAATTTAGATAATGATAAAACAATGTATATCGTCCGATCTTTAAAAGAAAAAAAAGCCTCAAAACGTTAATATAGATAGTAATTGAACAATGTATATCGCCGTTCTTTAAAAGAAACGGAAGCCTCCAAACGTTTATTTAGATAATAATTGAACAATGTATATCGTCCGTTCTTATATAAGAAAATAAAGTCTACAAACGTTTATATATATAATAATTGAACAATGCATATCGTCCGTTCTTTAAAAGAAACGAAAGCCTCAAAACGTTTATATAGATAATTAATTGAACAATGTATATCGTCCGTTCTTTAAAAGAAACCAAAGCCTACAAACGTTTATATATATATATATATATATATATATATATATATATATATATATATATATATATATATATATATATATATATATATATATATATATATATATATATATATATATATATATATATATATATATATATATTATAATTGAACAATGTATATCGTCCGTTCTTTAAAAGAAAAGAAAGCCTCCAAACGTTTATATAGATAATAATTGAACAATGCCTATCGCCGTTCTTTAAAACAAACGGAAGCCTCCAAACGTTTATAGAGATAATAATTGAACAATGTATATCGTCCGTTCTTTAAAAGAAACGAAAGCCTCCAAACGTTTATATGTATTATAACTGAACAATGTATATCTTCCGTTCTTTAAAAGAAAAGAAAGCCTCCAAACGTTTATATAGATAATAATTGAACAATGCATATAGCCGTTCTTTAAAAGAAAAGAAAGCCTACAAACGTTTATATAGATAATAATTGAACAATGCATATCGCCGTTATTTTATAAGAAAAGAAAGCCTACAAACGTTTGTATAGATAATAATTGAACAATGTATATCGTCCGTTCTTTTATAAGAAAAGAAAGCCTCCAAACGTTTATTTAGATAATAATTGAACAATGTATATCGCCCGTTCTTTTATAAGAAAAGAAATCCTACAACCGTTTATATAGATAATAATTGAACAATGTATATCGTCCGTTCTTTTATAAAAAAAGAAAGCCTCCAAATGTTTATTTAGATAATAATTGAAAAATGTATATCCCCCGTTCTTTTATAAGAAAAGAAAGCCTCCAAACGTTTATTTAGATAATAATTGAACAATGTATATCGTCCGTTCTTTTATAAGAAAAGAAATCCTACAACCGTTTATATAGATAATAACTGAACAATTAATATCGTCCTTTATTTAATAAGATAAGAAAGCCAACACACGTTTGTATAGATAATAATTGAACAATTTATATCGTCCGTTCTTTAAAAGAAACGAAAGCCTCCAAACGTTTATATAGATAATAGTTGAACAATGTATATCGCCGTTCTTTAAAAGAAACGAAAGCCTCCAAACGTTTATATAGATAATAATTGAACAATGCATATCGCCGTTCTTTAAAAGAAACGAAAGCCTCCAAACGTTTATATAGATACTAATTGAACAATGCATATCGCCGTTCTTTAAAAGAAACGAAAGCCTCCAAACGTTTATATAGATAATAGTTGAACAATGTATATCGCCGTTCTTTAAAAGAAACGAAAGCCTCCAAACGTTTATATAGATAATAATTGAACAATGCATATCGCCGTTCTTTAAAAGAAACGAAAGCCTCCAAACGTTTATATAGATAATAATTGAACAATGTATATCGCCGTTCTTTAAAAGAAACGAAAGCCTCCAAACGTTTATATAGATAATAATTGAACAATGTATATCGCCGTTCTTTAAAAGAAACGAAAGCCTCCAAACGTTTATATAGATAATAGTTGAACAATGTATATCGCCGTTCTTTAAAAGAAACGAAAGCCTCCAAACGTTTATATAGATAATAATTGAACAATGCATATCGCCGTTCTTTAAAAGAAACGAAAGCCTCCAAACGTTTATATAGATAATAATTGAACAATGCATATCGCCGTTCTTTAAAAGAAACGAAAGCCTCCAAACGTTTATATAGATAATAATTGAACAATGTATATCGCCGTTCTTTCAAAGAAACGAAAGCCTACAAACGTTTATATAGATAATAATTGAACAATGCATATCGCCGTTCTTTAAAAGAAACGAAAGCCTACAAACGTTTGTATAGATAATAGTTGAACAATGCATATCGCCGTTCTTTAAAACAAACGAAAGCCTCCAAACGTTTATAGAGATAATAATTGAACAATGTATATCGTCCGTTCTTTAAAAGAAACGAAAGCCTCCAAACGTTTGTATAGATAATAATTGAACAATGCTTATAGCCGTTCTTTAAAAGAAAAGAAAGCCTACAAACGTTTATATAGATAATAATTGAACAATGCATATCGCCGTTATTTTATAAGAAAAGAAAGCCTACAAACGTTTGTATAGATAATAATTAAACAATGTATATCGTCCGTTCTTTTATAAGAAAAGAAAGCCTCCAAACGTTTATTTAGATAGTAATTGAACAATGTATATCGCCCGTTCTTTTATAAGAAAAGAAATCCTACAACCGTTTATATAGATAATAATTGAACAATGTATATCGTCTGTTCTTTTATAAGAAAAGAAAGCCTCCAAATGTTTATTTAGATAATAATTGAAAAATGTATATCGCCCGTTCTTTTATAAGAAAAGAAAGCCTCCAAACCCTTATTTAGATAATAATTGAACAATGTATATCGTCCGTTCTTATATAAGAAAATAAAGTCTACAAACGTTTATAGAGATAATAATTGAACAATGTATATCGTCCGTTCTTTAAAAGAAACGAAAGCCTACAAACGTTTATATAGATAATAATTGAACAATGTATATCGCCGTTCTTTAAAAGAAACGAAAGCCTACAAACGTTTATATAGATAATAATTGAACAATGCATATCGCCGTTCTTTAAAACAAACGAAAGCCTCCAAACGTTTATAGAGATAATAATTGAACAATGTATATCGTCCGTTCTTTAAAAGAAACGAAAGCCTCCAAACGTTTATATGTATTATAACTGAACAATGTATATCGTCCGTTCTTAAAAAGAAAAGAAAGCCTCCAAACGTTTGTATAGATAATAATTGAACAATGCATATAGCCGTTCTTTAAAAGAAAAGAAAGCCTACACACGTTTATATAGATAATAATTGAACAATGCATATCGCCGTTATTTTATAAGAAAAGAAAGCCTACAAACGTTTGTATAGATAATAATTGAACAATGCATATCGCCGTTATTTTATAAGAAAAGAAAGCCTACAAACGTTTATTCAGATAGTAATTGAACAATGTATATCGCCCGTTCTTTTATAAGAAAAGAAATCCTACAACCATTTATATAGATAATAATTGAACAATGTATATCGTCCGTTCTTTTATAAGAAAAGAAAGCCTCCAAATGTTTATTTAGATAATAATTGAAAAATGTATATCGCCCGTTCTTTTATAAGAAAAGAAAGCCTCCAAACGTTTATTTAGATAATAATTGAACAATGTATATCGTCCGTTCTTTTATAAGAAAAGAAATCCTACAACCGTTTATATAGATAATAACTGAACAATTTATATCGTCCTTTATTTAATAAGATAAGAAAGCCAACACACGTTTGTATAGATAATAATTGAACAATGTATATGGTCCGTTATTTTATAAGAAAAGAAAACCTACATACGTTTGTATAGATAATAATTGAACAATGCATAACGCCGTTCTTTAAAAGAAAGGAAAGCCTCCAAACGTTTATATAGATAATAGTTGAACAATGTATATCGCCGTTCTTTAAAAGAAACGAAAGCCTCCAAACGTTTATATAGATAATAATTGAACAATGCATATCGCCGTTCTTTAAAAGAAACGAAAGCCTCCAAACGTTTATATAGATAATAGTTGAACAATGTATATCGCCGTTCTTTAAAAGAAACGAAAGCCTCCAAACGTTTATATCGATAATAATTTAACAATTTATATCGTCCGTTATTTTATAAGAAAAGAAAACCTACATACGTTTGTATAGATAATAATTGAACAATGCATATCGCCGTTCTTTAAAAGAAACGAAAGCCTCCAAACGTTTATATAGATAATAGTTGAACAATGTATATCGCCGTTCTTTAAAAGAAACGAAAGCCTCCAAACGTTTATATAGATAATAATTGAACAATGCATATCGCCGTTCTTTAAAAGAAACGAAAGCCTCCAAACGTTTATATAGATAATAGTTGAACAATGTATATCGCCGTTCTTTAAAAGAAACGAAAGCCTCCAAACGTTTATATCGATAATAATTGAACAATGTATATCGCCGTTCTTTAAAAGAAACGAAAGCTTCCAAACGTTTATAAAAATAATAGTTGAACAATGTATATCGCCGTTCTTTAAAAGAAACGAAAGCCTCCAAACGTTTATAAAAATAATAGTTGAATAATGTATATCGCCGTTCTTTAAAAGAAACGAAAGCCTCCAAACGTTTATATAGATAATAATTGAACAATGCATATCGCCGTTCTTTAAAAGAAACGAAAGCCTCCAAACGTTTATATAGATAATAATTGAACAATGTATATCGCCGTTCTTTAAAAAAAACGAAAGCCTCCAAACGTTTATATAGATAATAACTGAACACTTTATATCGTCCTTTATTTAATAAGAAAAGAAAGCCTACACACGTTTGTATAGATAATAATTGAACAATGTATATCGTCCGTTATTTTATAAGAAAAGAAAACCTACACACGTTTATATAGGTAATAATTGAACAATTTATATCGTCCGTTCTTTTATAAGAAACGAAAGCCTACAAACGTTTATATAGATAATAATTGAACAATGCATATCGCCGTTCTTTAAAAGAAACGAAAGCCTCCAAACGTTTATATAGATAATAATTGAACAATGTATATCGCCGTTCTTTAAAAAAAACGAAAGCCTCCAAACGTTTATATAGATAATAACTGAACAATTTATATCGTCCTTTATTTAATAAGAAAAGAAAGCCTACAAACGTTCGTATAGATAATAATTGAACAATTTATATCGTCCGTTATTTTATAAGAAAAGAAAACCTACACACGTTTATATAGGTAATAATTGAACAATTTATATCGTCCGTTCTTTTATAAGAAACGAAAGCCTACAAACGTTTATATAGATAATAACTGAACAATGTATATCGTCCGTTCTTTTATAAGAAACGAAAGCCTACACACGTTTATATAGATAATAATTGAACAATTTATATCGTCCGTTATTTTATAAGAAAAGAAAGCATACACACGTTTATATAGATAATAATTGAACAATTTATATCGTCCGTTATTTTATAAGAAAAGAAAGCCTACAGACTTTTATATAGATAATAATTGAACAATGTATATCGTCCGTTATTTTATAAGAAAAGAAAGCCTACACACGTTTATATAGATAATAATTGAACAATTTATATCGTCCGTTATTTTATAAGAAAAGAAAGCCTACACACGTTTGTATAGAAAATAATTGAACAATTTATATCGTCCGTTATTTTATAAGAAAAGAAAGCCTACACACGTTTGTATAGATAATAATTGAACAATTTATATCGTCCGTTATTTTATAAGAAACGAAAGCCTAAACACGTTTGTATAGAAAATAATTGAACAATTTATATCGTCCGTTATTTTATAAGAAAAGAAAGCCTACACACGTTTGTATAGATAATAATTGAACAATGCATATCGGCCGTTATTTTATAAGAAAAGAAAGCCTACACACGTTTATATAGAAAATAATTGAACAATTTATATCGTCCGTTATTTTATAAGAAAAGAAAGCCTCCAAACGTTTATATAGAAAATAATTGAACAATTTATATCGTCCGTTATTTTATAAGAAAAGAAAGCCTACACACGTTTATATAGATGATAATTGAACAATTTATATCGTCCGTTATTTTATAAGAAACGAAAGCCTACACACGTTTATATAGAAAATAATTGAACAATTTATATCGTCCTTTATTTTATAAGAAAAGAAAGCCTACAACCGTTTATATAGAAAATAATTGAACAATTTATATCGTCCGTTCTTTTATAAGAAACGAAAGCCTACAAACGTTTATATAGATAATAATTGAACAATTTATATCGTTCGTTATTTTATAAGAAACGAAAGCCTACACACGTTTATATAGAAAATAATTGAACAATTTATATCGTCCGTTATTTTATAAGAAAAGAAATCCTACAACCGTTTATATAGATAATAATTGAACAATGTATATCGTCCGTTCTTTAAAAGAAACGGAAGCCTACAAACGTTTATATAGATAATAATTGAACAATGTATATCGCCCGTTATTTTATAAGAAAAGAAAGCCTACACACGTTTATATAGATAATAATTGAACAATGTATATCGCCCGTTATTTTATAAGAAAAGAAATCCTACAACCGTTTATATAGATAATAATTGAACAATGTATATCGCCCGTTATTTTATAAGAAAAGAAAGCCTCCAAACGTTTATTCAGATAATAATTGAACAATTTATATCGTCCGTTCTTTTATAAGAAACGAAAGCCTACAAACGTTTGTATAGATAATAATTGAACAATTTATATCGTCCGTTATTTTATAAGAAAAGAAAGCCTAAACACGTTTGTATAGGTAATAATTGAACAATGCATATCGCCGTTCTTTAAAAGAAACGAAAGCCTACAAACGTTTAAATAGAAAATAATTGAACAATTTATATCGTCCGTTATTTTATAAGAAAAGGAATCCTACAAACGTTTATATATAATAATAATTGAACAATATATATCGTCCGTTCTTTTATAAGAACAGAAAGCCTAAAGCGCTTATATAGATAATAAGTGTAACATCGTATATCGTCTGTTATAGTACAAACAATTACTGCATTTATTCTTTCCATAACAATACATATAGGATTTGTCATGAGTGGTCATATCAAATGTCATTTGCGAGAATACTAACATAATTATTGAACGAGTTTTATTTAATTGAGTATTATATGATGACGAATATAATATTAGCCTTATAATTTCTCTTCTGTGCTAAAGTGGACGGACAATGGGCAGATTGGGAGGAATGGACCGTTTGTGACGACAAGTGCCCGAGAGGAAAGTGGCTACGTTCACGAAAGTGTAAAAACCCTGCCCCACTATTCAACGGAGTCAATTGTTCCGGAGAGGGAACAGAAGTCCGAGGTAATAATTGTGTTTGATATTATTCAAACGATAAATTAAGTATTCTAACTCATGATTCATCTTATACATTTGTGCTACCTTCGTTTGCCCTGGTATACGTCCTTTGATAGTTTTCAACAAGTACGTGTTTCAAAATGTGTTCCAGTTCGGTTTTTTGTTTTGCGTCACACATTTATCATTATATATAAATTGAAGATACCAATCACATTTCTCAAACCAAAAGTGTATTCAAATTTTACTTAAATCTGCGTTAAAATCCACACTGTGATATATGGAAATAATAAACACTTACGATGTATGTGCCTAAATGCTTAAACAATGTTTTGGAAGTGTGCATAATAATTGTATATAAGCTGGTGATAAAGCTTTTAATCAGGGTGTGCTTGTAGTATTGGGCGTGTATGTGTAATTGGGCGCGCTTGTGGCAATGAGCGTGCTTGTGTAATTGGGTGTGCTTCTGGTAATGGGCGTGCTAGTGGTATTGGGCGTGTTGTGGTATTTGGCGTTCTTGTGTAATTGGGCGTGCTTGTTGTATTGGGCGTGCTTGTGGTATTGGGAATGCTTGTGGTATTGGGCGTGCTTGTGTAATTGGGCGTGCTTGTTGTATTGGGCGTGCTTGTGTAATTGGGTGTGATTGTGGTATTGGGCGTGGTTGTAGTATTGGGCGTCCTTGTGGTATTGGGCGTGCTTATGTAATTTGGCGTGCTAATGTAATTTGGCGTGCTTGTGGTAATGGACGTGCTTATGTTACAGGGCGTCCTTGTGTTACTGGGTGTGCTTGTGGTGTTGGCGTGCTTTTGGTTTTGAGCGTACTTGTGTAATTGGGCATGCATTTGGCATTATGCTTGCTTGTGTAATTGGGCGTGCTTGTGTACTTGGGCGTGCTTGTGGTATTGGGCGTGGTTGTAGTATTAGGCGTGCTTGTGGTATTGGGCGTGCATGTGTTATTGTGCGTGCTAAAGTAATTGTGCGTGCTTGTGGTAATGGGCATGCTTATGTTACTGGGCATGCTTGTGATATTGGGCATGTTGTGGTTTTGGACGTTCTTGTGTAATTGGGCGTGCTTGTTTTAAAGGGCGTGCTTGTGGTATTGGGCGTGTTTGTGGTATTGGGCGTGCTTGTTGAATTGGGTGTGCTTCTGGAAATGGGCCTTGTTGTGAATTGGGCGTTGTTGTGGTATTTGGCGTGCTTGTGATATTGGGCGTGGTTGTGGTATTTGGCGTTCTTGTGTAATTGGGCGTGCTTGTTAAAATGGGCATGGTTGTGGTTTTGGGCGTGGTTGTGGTATTGTACGTGCTTCTGAAATGGGCAAGATTGTGGTATTGGGCGTTGATGTGGTATTGGGCGAGGTTGTGGTATTGGGCGTTGTTGTGGTATTGGGCGTGCTTTTGTAATTTGGCTTGCTTGTGTAATTGGGCGTGCTTGTGTAATTGCGCGTGCTTGTTGTTTTGGGCGTGCATGTGTTATTGGGTGTGATTGTGGTATTGTGCGTGCTTGTTGTATTGGGCGTCCTTGTGGTATTGGGTGTGCTTGTGTAATTTGGCGTGCTTGTTGTATTGGGCGTGCTTGTGTTATTGGGTGTGATTATGGTATTGGGCGTGGTTGTAGTATTTGGCGTGCTTGTGGTATTGGGTGTGCTTGTGTAATTTGGCGTGCATGTTGTATTGGGCGTGCTTGTGTAAATGGGTGTGATTATGGTATTGGGCGTGGTTGTAGTATTTCGCGTGCTTGTGGTATTGGGCGTACTTATGTAATTGGGCGTGCTAATGTAATTTGGCCTGCTTTTGGTAATGGGCGTGCTTGTGGTAATGGGCGTGCTTGTGTTACTGGGTGTGCATGTGGTATTGGGCGTGCTTGTGGTATTGAGCTTGCTCGTGTAATTGGGCACACATGTGATATTATGCATGCTTGTGTAATTGGGCGTGCTTGTGTAATTGGGCGTGCTTGTGGTAATGGGTGTGATTGTGGTATTGGGCGTATTTGTGGTATAGGACTTGCTTGTGTAATTTGGCGTGCTTTTTTAATTTGGCGTGCTCCTGGTAATGGGCGTGGTATTATGCATGGTTGTGGTATTGGGCTTGCTTTTGGTATTGGGCTCGCTTGTGTAATTTGGCTTGCTTGTGTAATTTGGCTTTCTTGTGTAATTTGGCTTGCTTGTGTAATTTGGCGTGCATGTCGTATTGGGCGTGCTTGTGTAAATGTTCGTGGTTTTGGTATTGGGCGTGGTTTTTGTATTTGGCGTGGTTGTAGTTTTGGGCGTGGTTGTTGTTTTGGGTGTGCTAGTGGTACTTGGCGTGCTTGTGGTATTGGGCGTGCTTGTGGTAATGGGCGTGGTTGTAGTATTGGGCATGGTTGTGGTATTTGGTGTGGTTGTGGTATTTGGTATGCTTGTAATGTGTGGACGCTGTTGGCGGCGATGGGCATGGTTGTGGTATTGGGCGTGTTTATGATATAAAGGCACTGCTGGCGATAAATGGTGTTCTTGTGATTTTGGGCGGGCTAGTGGTATTGGGCTTGTGTATGACGGCATTTTTGTGATATGGGGGTTTTGCAATTGATTTACGGCGTGCTAGTTATATTGGTTTTGCTAATGAAATATGATGTGCGTGTGCTGTGGGGGCGTTGTTGGACATATAGGACGTTGCTTTTGATATTGGGCGTGCTTGTGATATGGGGGCGTTGCTGCTAATATGGGGGCGTTGCTGCTAATATGGGGGCGTTGCTGCTAATATGGGGGCGTTGCTAGTGATATTGGTGTGCTTTTAAAATGGGTGCTATGCAGGATATATAGGGTGTGATTTTGAGATTGTGCGTCGTTGGTTATATAGGGCGGTGATTGATATGGGGGAGGACGTTTTTGGTGAAATGGGGGCGTTATTGGTGATATCGGGGCGTTGATGGTGGTGTGGGGGCGTTGAATGTGATATCGGGGCATAAATGGAAATATCGGGGCGTTGTTAGTGGTATGGGGCGTGCATGTTGATATGGGGGCGCAATTGGAGATAAGGGGGCGGCAATGGTAATATTGGGACTTTAATGGTGCTTTCGGGGCGTTATAAGTGATATTGGGGCGTTGTTTGTGATATGTGGGCGTTGTTGTTATAATTTTGCGTAAGTTGTGACATGGGGCCATTGCTGGTGATCTGAAGGCGTTGCTTGTGAAATTAAAGCATTGAAGGTGGTGTACGTTTCTTTCTGCCAATGCACTGTTCATATTGTTTAAAATCATATTTAATATAACACAATTTATTCTGAATCGTTTTGTTTTGGGTTTTATTACGTTTCCTGTTTATCCGTTTTTTACAGAAAACTTATAATAATTATTAAAAAAGATTTAGGTGTTACATGCTATCTTACAATTGACATGACCTGCTGTGCTACGGGTACACGATTCAAAATTAAATGTATAAAATGCAAGAATCTTTATTTAAAGTCGGTAATACGATAACAAACTCATTAGTTCAAATAGCTTTTTTTCGACAAAAATGTTCGGCTGTAAAAAGTTATGCTTTTTCACAGTATTGTTACATGTATTTATTTGTTCGTCTTTCGTGAACATTTAAAATGTGACAATGATTCATAAAACTTAAAGTGTTGCAGGTGATTTATTTACCACTTTTGGTAACGAGCTGCTTTAATCCAAGATTTACTCTTGTTTTGTTTAATGTTTGTTTTCTTGGAAATGTATTAAATATTTCAATTTCTTCTCATTTTTCAGCTTCTGTCGACTGTTCGGAAATAAGGCAGAACCTTGGCAGTGTGCCCTCTGGCGTCTATCTTATCACAACATGGAAAACAAATCAAAATGCGAGTGTGTTCTGTGATATGGACACCGATCAGGGAGGTTGGACCGTGAGTTTTTTTTTTATATTTTACAATGTTGACGGTGCATATTACTATTTAGATAAGAAAGCAGTTTAATACATAGTAAAAAACTCAGTCAAAATACCTCGTTGTTTAACAAATTTAACCTTTGTAGGTGTTTCAATATCGCATGGACGGAAAAGTGGATTTCTACCGCAACTTCTCTTCATACGAGAATGGGTTTGGATCTCTGCAGGGAGAATTCTGGTTGGGTATGTCAGCGTAGTGATCAAAATGTATATATATACACGTGGACTTATGGTTAAATTGTGAAACGTTCATGAAATGTTAATGAATTCTGTTCACCTCGCGCTTTGAATAAATATAAGATAAGTGTTTGCTTCAGCGTAATATTTTCCACCGAGTGAGCACCAGAAACTTTATTTCACGAGTGGCGAGATCAAAATGTATCGATGCACGGTATTATGGTTTAATGGAGATTTGTTCATGAAATGTTATTGGAATGTTTTTATCTCCCGCCTTGAATAAATATAGGATACTTGTTTGTTTCAGTGTAAGATCATAGTAGTATAATGCACCATTTGAGCACCAAAGCTTTTGTACACGTTTGGCTGAGCCATTTGTGAAATACTTACTTTTGGTGTGTACGCGAAATATACTGCAATCTCGCAAACTTTATTTATGTTGATTATATGTCTAAAAGGAATTAAAATGACTAATTTTGGTAAAGAGTTACAAAACGTATGTGGACGTAATGTAATTTAGGAAATGACGTCGCGTTGACGTTTGAAGCGGGCCGGATTTTCAAACAGTGAAAAAAAACCGCTTAGTTTATATAAAATAAGAACAATCCCACAACGTTAAGTAAGACAATAGTTTATAATACATAGGCAATTTGGCAACAAATAAATCTAATGCCTATAATTATGTTTCGTAGGCCTCAAACTGATGAATGAGATGACATCCCGGACATCAAATGATTTAAGAATTGACATCACACGTGGCAATGGTAGCACCGGCTATATCGTATACGCTGACTTCAGTGTGGGGGCCGGGTCTAATTATACCCTACATGTAGGAAATATACGGTCAGAAAGTAAAGGTAAGTATATCTTATCATTTATGGAAGGAATTCATTTGTGATTGAGGTCCGACATCGTTAAGTAAAGTGTTATTAAAAGCGTTGAAACTAGCATACGATTGTTGCGGTGTGTATTGAACCGAAAAGCTTAAGTAACAAAAGTTTTACTGTTGTCATTATAAGTTGAGATTTAGATCAATCCGAGTTCTAATCTAAATCTAGCAACAAATGAAACTATATAGCAACGAGAATAATTCTAACTTTACGTTTTTCGAATGCTATTGACAGTATTCATTTTGTTCATAAATATGTCTTGAATATCCAAAATAAAACAAATATTCAAAAAAACACCAACTAATATGGCATACCTGACATGGCAAAATTGACATAACAAAGAAGAACACTAATAATAATAATACATAATTATAGTTCATATTTAGACAAATTCTAAAAAGTAAAATTAATCAATATAATTTCTTATTACTGTCTAGTTGCAGTGCTTTCGAATTCTCGGCACTTTAATATATACTTGAACAGTTGTGCCTCTTCAATATTCGACCATGGCAATGACCATTTAAACAGTAATTGTGCCGATTACTATCGCGCAGGATGATGATATTGATTTAAAGTAGAAGTAGCAATGCAACTATTCTTATACTTATAAACAATTGCAGTACGTTTTAGTCGACACAGGACTGTTAAAGTTCCTTCTACTCTTATATGCAGACGGTATTGTAATTATTGCTAATTCAGCAGCAGACCTGCAAGCGAACATTAACATATAAGAGGAATATTGTAACAAATGGAAACTTAAGGTTAATAAAAGCAAACAATTGAGGTATATATGTGCGATGTTATATGTGGAAATAAACTGGTGTTCTGTTTTATTCAAACAATTACCATTACCATCATTGATCAATATATTAATATTTCGTTGCAGTGAGTGCGAGTTCTGTAGGGATTCATACCTACCACAACGGTTCTGCCTTTTCCACATTCGACCATGACAATGACCGTTATAGCAGTGTTAATTGTGCTGCTAGATATCGCGGAGCATGGTGGTACACTGCTTGCTTTTATTATGCGAACCTGAATGGCCAGTACTACACACCCGGAACTTTTGTCGGCAACCAAACAGCTATGTTATTTGATAACAGTGAATCGCTTAAAACTAGCAAAATGATGTTTAGACCTTAGACCTTAAGTGAAGCTAGTATTTCACTAACACGTGTGTTTTCTTATCATATTTCAGTACTGGTTTATGTTCAGTTGAGTTTTTTTTTTAAATAAATTGCCATTATTTCAACGCACGGATTGAAAATTCGCCTTAAGTTTATCGAATACACATTACAACAATTGATTAAATAATTGAAGCTTTATTGCTCAGATAAGGCATTTTCGGTCTTTAATAAGGTCATTTTAAGTTTGATTATTATTTGTGATAATCACATTATGATTGATTTTTATATTTTCCTTATTATCTCGATATATACCGCTTTGGTAATTGAAGGCTATAAATCACTTAAAATTAGTACAATGACGTTTAATTCTTATACCATTTGTGAAGCCATTATTTCACAAACATTACTTTTTCTCATTCTATTTAAGTTTTCGAATAATAATATATTAAATTGATAATAATGTATTGTCCACTTCTTGGCATTAAATAATCAACGGATGGTACGAGCGCTATTTTCGAATATTTTTTTTTCGAATATTAAATTATCTGTTTAGAAATAAACAGATTTGAAGATCAGTTTAGGCAAAGATTTTTCATTTTTGATAGTATTTTTTTTATTTTAAACTGTGATACTGAAATACTATTTGACTGAATTTGTTTTGTGTATTGAAATCATTGTATTGAAATACAAGCATTAACATAATGTATTGCAATGCTAGCTTTGACGGTGTGTTTTTAAATGAAAGCATTGACGGAGTGTATTGAAAGGTAAACATTGTCGTAGTGTATTGAAAGGGAAGCATTGACGGAGTAGATTGAAAGGGAATGATTGACGGGGTGTATTGAAAATGAGGCATTGACTAAGTGAATTTAAAGGTAAGCATTGACGGAGTGTATTGAAAAGGAAGCATTGACGGAGTATATTGAAAGGTTAGCATTGACGGAGTGTACTGAAAGGGAAGCCTTGACGGAGTGTATTAAAAGGGAAGCATTTGCGTAGTGTATTAAAAGGTAAGCATTGACGTAGTGTATCAAAAGGTAAGCATTAACGGAGTGTATTGAAAGGGAAGCATTGACGTAGTGTATTAAAAGGTATGCATAGAGAGAGTGTATTGAAAGGGAAGCATTGACGGATTGTATTAAAAGGTAAGCATTGACGAAGTGTATTGAAAGGGAAGCATTGACGTATTGTATGAAAAGGGACGCATTGACGGAATGTATTGAAGGTAAGCATTGACGGAGTGTATTGAAAGGGAAGCATTGACGGAGTGTATTGAAAGGTAAGCATTGACGTAGTGTATGAAAAGGGACGCATTGACGGAGTGTATTTAAAAGTAAGCATTGACGGAGTGTATTGAAAGATTATTGAAAGATTGAAAAGTTATTGCATGGGGCTATATCACTCCTGCGCCGTTTGTTATGTTATAAATGTGTTTTCGGCACGCAACAAGAAGTGATGCAAGAAATAACACAGACCAATCGACTAGTGTATTTTTTTCATTATATTTACCGACTTTATAAATTAAAGTAACAGAGTCAGATTGTTTATCAAAAACTAATATTTGATCACTAATATATTACTGACCATCGATGTATAGTACGATTAAATTATAATGTCTTAATTAGAATTGGGTTATTTCTAAGGTTATTGGAATTTCATGAATAGTGTTAGAACGACAACGTTTTTAACATACCTTAATTGGTAGAACAATGGCCAATTTTGATGAATATGAACGTGACATTGGAATGTCAAGTGTTCATGTTTACACAAAAGGATCATCTTATCAAGCTTCGTACGGCAAAATATCAAAATATCAGGAATTTGCTTATTTGATCATTTTTTTACTGTCAGTAAAATATAGTAACGTAATGCTGTGAACACACGGTATTGTAGAAAATTGAAGTACTTATATTATTTCGTCATATAATACATAGCGTTTAACGTAACGTTAATCTTCTACTGTTTCACTTTCTTTGTAAAAACAAACACATGTCAATTTTATCAAATATGAGGCTTATGCTGCAGTTTCTCAACATAATAACATATTTCATTTAACTAAACTAGAAAGCTGCTGATTATACAAATTCACACTTCGGGCAGAAGACGAAACGTTTAGTCTCCCAAATATACCAACCTAAAAATACCCACCTGTTAGTTACATTAAATGTAAAAAATACATCTTATACTATTTTTTATTTATATTTGGAGACTTCACTGACCAACTTACCGTCTAAATTTATATCATAATGACAATCCGTAGAATAAAATACAATGACTGTGCGGTTGCTTTTATTATGAAAATATCATTTTCCACACTATCTAACACGCTTTCGGGTGTTTGCTATTTACTCTTAAAAACTGATCGTAATATTGTAAGAAGCTTAGACGTTAATTAATACCTTGAGACTACAAAGTATCATATAATACACAATCGTAATCTCATCTTGAAAAACGACTGATGATCAAATTTACTTTGATGTTCAGTGATTGTGCGACATAACTCAGATTGCTTTTGCTAGTTTGATTTCATTACATTAAATCCTTTCAATGGAGTTAAATAGTGTCTGTATGCGCAACAGAGAGTCTTGTTGAAAACGTCATTAAAGATCAAAGCTACAAACAACTTTCATATTATGCTCTTACACACAATGCTCGTTCAGAAATGAATGTCTTTGTTCTTCCCATAAATATGTTTTAATTTGGCATGGCTATACAAACCGGCTTACCAAGGATAACAAACCTTATGAATCGGCGTTTTACTTCAAACTTTATATATCGGTGTAAATGAAGATATATAATGTGATGAAAATAAAATAATTAAGTTCATTGTTTCAACTCAAACGGCATCATATAACTGATGGAAATGCATCAACAAACGAGTTTTAATAGGTGTGTTCATCGCCAGGTTATACTTTGTGTAGAAAGTCTTTGTCAATCTTATATCGCTCAGATGTTTAAGAAATGACATTGGAAGCGAAATCTACGTAAATCATTGTCAGAAATGTTTTATTGCTCCATAATCTTTCAAATCCAAGCCTGAAACTACTCTGAGTACGGTGTTAATTCGATAATAAACGTTAACAAAAAAAACAATGCGCATGAAGGTTAAAAGACGAATTATGTGAACAGTCATCGAAGGAGATCGCGTTGGCTGGCGATATTATGAATGAGTTCGAAATGTGACTTTCGAAACGTTAGCCCGATGTAATATATTGTAAAACATATTTTTACAGTTACACACGATCGAATTCGATTGCTTAAAAGACCGGTAATCCATTTCATACAATTGTACATTTAATCAAGTAACGGACGCATAATTTGAGCTTTTCCTTTGCTTTAACCAAATTTATTGTTATTGCTTATAGTTTATAATACTGGTTGGCTTCTCCATGCGGTTTCTATTGTTTTATATGTTATTATTATCGCTGATTTTTAAAAATCGTTCACGTAATGGCCTGATGTATTCGAACAACTGCGACGCCAAAGCTAATGGTAAAAAAGAATTGGTGAATTGCAATGTTTAATAAATTAACAGTTTCAAATATAATATTATCAAGGGTTCACTTTAATGTATTCATTCAAATATCTATTACAAGAAACATCTATGGAATTTAGCAGTAGCGATGTTTTCAGAAAGAGGCCAATTTCAACAAGTGGTATTGATTAAGAAATGTTTGTTTTATATGGCATAAACTTGCGATTATCTTTATGGACTTTTAATGAATTAAAAGTAATAAAAAAAAGACAACGAAGTTGATGGGTTGGTCTCCACAAACATAAATTATATATTTCTATATATCTCATGACATTTATGTGATGCTTCTCATTCCAGGTATTCATTTGTGATTATAAGTTCAAATAACGTAACCATTTTTATCTCCTATTGGTCTGGACTTCCGCCCATGAGGCAGGAGATTGAAGGTTCGAGCCCGACACGGTTAAAATTAGTTTAAACATATTTTATTCATCAATACATGTCAAATACAATGTAAATCAAATACAAGTACAAATGTTATGAAACGGATGAGAACGAAAGATAAATAAATCTTATAATGTTCTTCTCCAAACAATTTGTTGAGTGCTTTTTTAAGTGACGGACATTATATAAACTCTATATAGATGACAAAATGAAAATCATAACGATGAATATAAAGTAATAGAATGTTGAACTATATCTGGGACATATGACAACACGGTTACTTAATAACTAGTATCACACCATATCGTTAATTGAATTCAAACGGAGAAATATAGAGTTGAAGAAGGAAAGGTTAGGTGGTTGGTTTAGGTAATACACTTCAAGTGTCAAGCAATCTACTTAGCTTAGTACTATGAATGACATTACAAATTTAGTCTGAATTCGATACAAATGTTGGATAACTAGTCAAATCGTTTGGACAATTGAATAAACAGATGAACAGCATCAAACACTATCTTATTTTGATCTTCTGAAAGAGTTTCATCACCATAAAGCAGATTATGAAGAGTTACTTCAGTCAGCTCTTCTACAGAAGACAGCATTATTCGCCTTTGATCTGTATAAAGAGGACAAATTAGGAGAAAATGATGAGATGTTTCCTGAATTCCACACGAGCAGAGGGGAGACGGCACGATATTTCTAACAAACAGGTGATGATTCAGTGAGCTGCATTCATTGCGAAGACGTGTGTGCAATACTTGTAATCGGCGCTTACCATAATAAAAAAGATCATTCGTTTTTGGGACATCCGACTTCAGATAAGTTTTAAATCCAGAAACACTGTCAATCAATTTTACTTCGCCTGGGAGATTATTCCATGCAGATATAGTAGAAGGTAGGAAAGAATTCATATAAAGTGAAGTATTTGTACGAATGCTAGATATGTGTGATGAGTTTCTTAACAATCTTGACGAGGCTTGGCCTACTGTTTGTGGAACGAGGTCAGAAAGGTAATCTGGTGCAAGACCATTTTTCATTTTAAAAAAAGGAGAAGCTTGTGTTTTTCTCGCCGAGAACTTAAATCCTCCCAACCAGATTCGATCTTAAGAAGTCGCAGGGAAACAAGTCGAGTACAACCAGTAACAATACGTGCACACTCAGTTTGAATTTTATCAAGTTCATCCTTGTCATATTGAGTACAATTACTCCAAACAACATCAGCGTATTCCAAGATTGGCCGTATGAATGATAGATAGGTGACCTCAAGAGACCTCCTATCAAGTTGATAACGGAGTCGTTTCATGATATTGACTCTAGACCAAGCCTTTTCAATAATATAGTTAATATGAGAATGCCAATTTCCTCCATCAGAAAAGAAAATACCAAGGTGCTTGTGTGATTCCACTACAGGGATAGCGATATCAAACATGTACAGAGAGGGATGTATTGGTTTGTTCCTCTTTCGAGAAATAACCATTGATTCTGATTTGTTTGGATTAAACTTGACTAGCCACTTTTCAGCCCAAAGACTTATTTTATCAATATCTCTCTGTAATTGAACAGCCCCCGTCTGTGGGGAATCCACTATAACAAATAGACTAGTATCGTCAGCAAAAAGGTTAATAGACGAATCAATTTCGCTAACTATATCATTAATATAAACAAGGAATAAAAGAGGGCCCAGAATTGATCCTTGTGGAACACCTGCTTTAATTGATTTTAAGTTAGATGATGCTCCAGGAATAACAACGCGTTGTCGTCTGTTTTCTAAGTAGTTGGCGAACCAAGATAATAAACTACCACACACGCCAGCTCTTTCGAGTTTAAAGAGAAGACCACGATGCCAAACTTTATCAAAAGCTTTACTTATATCAAAGAAAACAACTTTTATTTCGAGACCAGAGTCGAGAGCTTGACAAAAGCTATTATATAAGTAGGTAAGTTGGTTTACGGTAGAATCCCCTGGCAGGAAACCAGATTGATATCGGGTAAAGAAATGTGTGTCTCGAAGGAAGTTAAATACATGTTTAAATACAACTCGTTCGAAAACCTTCTCCATTGTATTTAAAAGAGATATTGGTCGATAATTAGAAGGGTCCGAAGGATCTCCCTTTTTGAACACAGCACAAAAATTTGAACATTTCCAATTTGTAGGAACAATACAAGAACAGAGCGAAGCGTTAAATAAATCACATAAAGGTTGACTAAGTGCTGTACAAGCTTCTCGCAAAACACGATTATCAATGCCATCGGGTCCAGATGCTTTTCCAATTGATAGACTACGCAGAACATCTTTTACCTCTGAAGGCATGGTAACAATTAAATCAAGTTTTCTATCATTGAAAGCTAAATCAACCCGAGGAAATACCTGTGATGAGTCGTCAACATAAGTCTGAAGAACGAAATAATCATTTAGAATGTCAGCCTTGCCTTTATTGTCTGCAACACACTCATCATTAAGCGGGTTAATTAGCGGGGGGATTTCCCGTGATGTCTGCGGAGAGATAAATGATTTAAGGGTCTTCCACCAATCTTTCGAAGTGAGTTGATCAGATTTAAGTTTCGAAGCAAGTGAATCAAAATATTTCAATTTTGAGCTCCGGATTAGAGAGACGACTTCATTTCTCAAGCCACGAAATCTGGCCCAGTGCATTGGATTATTAGTGAGTTTGACCCTTTTATAAGCGCGTTTCCGCTGTCGTATTTTTAGTTTAATATCTGCATTTATCCAGGGAGGTTCAAAGGGATATATATTTCTTTATTAGGAATACACTCATGAGCATGATCAACAACAGTCTTAGTAAGAGAAGATGTGAAACAATCAATGCTTGGACTACGAACTAATGACCAATCAGTATCTGAAAGCCTTTGCCAAAGTTGAATATAATTCCCATTGTCATATTTCCATATACGACGACGAATAGTCTTTTTGATTGGTTTTTGGAATTTAAATATACCAAAAATAGGACAGTGGAAGCGAGTGTTTTGCTCAAGAAATGGCTCACCAACGCCGCAATGGACTAAGTCGTTGGAATTCGAAACAAATAAAAGATCGATAATCGACGAAGTATTTTCTGTGAAGTGAGTTGGATCTTTGATACATTGTTCGATGGCAAACTGTTGCGATAAAGACAGTATTTTCCTCCCTGATTTTTCAACTAGGGTGTTGAGGTTAAAATCACCTGTAATTATAACATCATCAACACCACTTTCTCTTGCTAGACCAATAGAATCTTCAATGAGGTTATAGTAATTATTATCAGAATTGGGTGGACGATAGAAAACACCAACTAATACTCGTTTATTGGTGTGAAATTTTAGTTCAAGCCACAGACATTCAAGATAATTTAATTCCAAATCACTTCGTCGTTTAAAGCTTATACCTTCTTTAACGTAAGCAGCAACTCCACCATAACAATTATCGCTGCGATCACGACGAATTGGATTAGAAAATCCAGGAATAAGAATTTGACCATCTAAAGTTGCATCCCCTAACCAAGTTTCGGAAAAAGCAAGAATATCGAAAGAGCGAAGTTCAGATGTCAATATATCTAATTTTGGTAGTAAACTCTGGACATTATAATGAACAAGCGAAAGGTAATTAGGACAAGACAAGAAGTTTGACAAGTTATTTGAAAAGTCAAAATGAGAACTACTGACAGATGAGTCTTGACTTGAAGTAGGACCTGGGTTTGGGTGAACATCACCAGACAATAAAAGAAATATAGATAACCAAGTGAATAGTACAGTGGAAAACAATACACTTAAGCAGTGACTTGTAAATTCAGAATTAGATTGGAAAGCTACACGTGCTGCGTGACGTAATGCCGAACAATGATTCAGTTTTATATCGTGGTGCTGACGTGCTAGCAAGCCTAAATTTGATGTGACCTTAAAATTAAGGCACAAAGCATAAATGCCACCTGTATCGTTTACTAAGCCAAGTAAAAACACCAAATAAACAAAACATTTGAAATGGCCGATGTACTTATATTTTTGAAGCGCGTACACGTTCATGTGGGCTTTCATGAGATTAACCAACCAATAAAATATACAATAACATAATCAGTGTCATACAGCTACTTCTATGTTTAGGCCAAACAGTGACACGAGGATGTGAATTATCCAGATACCAACCACCATAGACAGAAAGAAAGAACTTGAAAAGGGGACAAAAAAGATAGGTAAATGTAACCATATGTTGATAGTTTTAGGAGGATATAAGATATATCATGCGTAGTACCATTAAGGAAATACTTATTGGTTTAAGTCAAAACAAAAATAATATTATTAAACTGATGATGACAGTACTATTAAACACATAAGAGTCTCTTTGAAAATGTAGACTGTATAATTGTTAGTGCAGTAGCTATACCAAGAAAGATATTTTAAACATGTAATTATTTGTTCATCTAAGAAAAATTACAGCACAACTAAGTTTATCGAAGCTATTTAACGTTGGTAAGTAGTTTCTTCATTGGACCATGGTTAAGAAATGAACATATATTGCATACATTGTATAAGAACAGGTAATACATAGTTTGGTCAAAATGTAAAATGTATTAGTTGTATAAGTGATTTAATTTCAAACCATATGCATATTTTGCAGTAATTAACAATCAAAATCTTAAGATTTTAGTATTAGCACTCCAGTCATAATGCTTATCTTAACGAATGAATATCTAGTTTGAGCTTTTTAGAACTAAGGTAAGGATAATAGATTATCTATCTTAAATAGCTAATGTGTCCGTATGCTGAAACACCTTTACAAAACGAAAGGGAAGGTGTTTCAATTGGAAAACACGAATTAGGTAGCACTGGTAGATTTAGTAAGTTGAATAATATGTATTCAAGCAAATAATTCTAAATAGTGGTAGAAATAAAATATCGATGTGAGTATATACATAACACATTGTATTACGGTAATACTTAGTCAAATAGCTATTACTAATTATTAGTCAATGTTAGAAATACCTTTACTAAACTAAATATTAAAGGTATATTGATTGACCACAGTATTGGAATAACAAGCAAAACTATTCTCCATGATTAAAAACTGCTACAGTAAAGCTATTAGATTTTAAAAAAGGAAAATAAAACGTACAAGTAGTTATGAAGGTTTAACAGCCGTAATTTGGTTAAACATTCAAAGTATAACATATATAATTAAAATAAATCAAACAATTGAATTCCATCTATATAGTCATAAGAAATAATTGCCAAATAGTTATTAGATTTTACCCGAAATGCCAAATAACTTTTTATTATCAAAACAAAATTTAAAAGTAAGGGACATAATAAGGCAATTCATGTGATCAATGCTGGTAGTACAATTTTGAAGATAATCACTGTTCGATACATTAACATACGTTTATACTTATAACGATAGGTTAATGTGTTGTCGTTTAAACTTTAAAATAATCTCCTTTTAATTTAGTGAATTGGTTTTGACCACTTACATATTTTTAAGAGACGAATATCCAATATTGATAACTAGGTCAATAGCACAAAGTGAAAAACAACATTAAATATACTTTGTAACTAAAGACAAAACACTTTATTTCAT
Organism: Mya arenaria; assembly: GCF_026914265.1. Taxonomy (NCBI): domain Eukaryota; kingdom Metazoa; phylum Mollusca; class Bivalvia; order Myida; family Myidae; genus Mya; species Mya arenaria. The sequence continues at coordinate 25,404,974 of NC_069137.1, forward strand.
TTTTTGAGATGTGCGTATGGATCATTTCATTCCTATACGCATATAACATATAACAAATAGCACACTATTCAACATACTTCGAACACGCGGTAACCAGAAAATGGTATGATATTAAAACTGCAACAACCAGAAAAATACCTTATAGCAAATCTGCGGCACTGTAAATTTTTCTTATATTAAAACTACGAGAACCCGAAAAAGGCTCTTTTGTTAAAACCGCGACAACAAGAAACGGGTAATGAAAAAGTTATAGTCAGTAATTCGTACAAAATACATTAAATAAATGACCTTAACAACACATAACATCACAGGTGCCGCTATTTTATTTCTAGTTGCGTGACACTATGACTTTGTATATCCCGCTTACGTCATGTTTGCTATAAGACCTAATTCTGCTGAACATATTTCAGTATTGGACATGAACCTTGTTTGTTCTATTGTTACATTAATAAGACAACTACTATTACCAAAGTACAACAAACACCTGGTTCTTGTCACAAGCATCGTCATCTATATGTTCACGCAGATAAGCACATTTCAAATTTACGTACTTTATTCTCAAGAGAGAAAATTCCAGACAAACTACACCTACTCAAAAATTGTCAGAACGTGTTTATTGTTTGTAGCCTTGAAATCCTTAAAGCCAAACTACAAATCAACAAAATAAAACATACAACATTATGCATCATAGAAAAAGAACTATTTTGGATGCAATGTCGACACAAAATAAACACGCGTCTTTCATGCGTCTTAAAACCAGTTCTCACGCAAACAGCAACACGGTTTAAGTACACTTTTCTGCACATCGTCAAAAGAATAAAACTTGCCAAAGAAAAATATCCATTGAGCATAGCGTTTGAAAAACATATATTCTAGTATTTATACAGATCAATTATCAATTTGATCTTTGAGAAATAATAGTCAGAACAATAACGTATATATTTACGCCGTAGTAATCATGTTCAAACGTTTTCTTCATGTGCATCAGCCCATAAATCAGACGATTTCAATATCTGTGTAAGTCATTCATTCCAACTCAACGCTTTTAGACTGGTTCCTTCGACTAGGTGTAATTCATTCGTTGCAGCTTGTTATTTAGACCGAGTTTAATTTTTGCACAGCCTTCAGATATACAGAAAATATATAGCTGAACCGCTGAACACTCTTCAAACATATTTCCCCTGATTACTAAGTTAATATATTTTATTGAGTGTTAGAATAAGATTTGTTTAGTGAAATCTTATAGTTTGGAAAAGGAATTGTTTCTTTGTAAATGTAAGTATTAAAGTCTTTATCTATTAGATTTTTATTAGATTTTATACCACTCTTCCTATAGTAAATCTTAACAATTCAATAAATCCGATTGCGAATTAGTTTTAAATTATTTACTTAGCGTTGTAATTCTGGAACTGATTTCTTGCACAATCTTTGACCGTTTATTACAATCGGAAGCAATTTCGGACCGGAATATTTAATTGGATATGCATGTGCGGATTTGGACGGGGATATACGCGGTAGGCGCCCTCTCTAAAATTGTTTAAATTTTATTTTCTATGAAATAAATGCACCTGAAAGAACTATATCAGATTTAAATCACCATCCCTGAGAGATATATCTCACATTATAATTACATGTAGCTATTCCAGTTAAGGTTTAATCGTAGATCATATGTATAATACTGCTTTGCCGGGTTGTGATTAATTATTCTTGCATATGTTTAAGACGCCAAATATATTTCATGAATTTAAAAGCTATATTGAAGTTTAAATTGACAAGTTTTAATCAAGACCATGATGAAAGATTCAATCTACGTGTTTAAAAACAATTGAACTTATCCAGGGTTTTTCTGACAATGAACAAGATCGTTTACGATGCCAACTAATCAACACTTAAGCAACTAACAGGATGACGAACTGTTACTGCAAACAAACACACTATAAATATAAACACTGTGTTGAAAGATGTCTGCAAATAAAACACACGTTGAAACAATAAATCCGATGTTTAAGATCGTGGCAAACAAATTAAAACGTTACCAATAAACGGCATGTTCTAAATATTGGCCTGGCCTGCCAACTCAGCATTTTGTGCTGGGCTAGGCCTGGCCAGGCCATGAAGGGCCATAGTTTATACATTTTGAGAGTACAATCACTCAATATTCTTGAACACAATGATATCCCTTTATTTGAAAATAAAACTGCAGGTTTAATGTAACGAGTTTTATTTATATACAAAGAAGTTTAATTGAATGCATTGGAACATTGTAAACACTTATCGGATATGTTTTTATTTAAGTGCAAAGAAGTGGGTTTACAAATCAAATCTTAAAATCAATGTGTTCAGATTCAAGTTTTGAACACATAGATATTTTCTTTTTACATCCATAATTATTTTATTTGTGATGATTTTTATGTTGTGTTTTTATTTCAAATGTAGAAATTCCATCTTACACTTCATGAGTTGAATTGTTCAAAACTGTATGCATAGTTTAATTAACAAACCTGATCTTAAGTAAGTAAATTAATTACTTATGCATTTAATGTAACTATATTTTTATCTAAATAAAACTATAAAAATTTATATATATTAATAAATCATGCAGTTTGATTTCTAAACAAAGATATATCAATGTACTCGATAATATTCAGAGCTTGTACTCTTATTATGTATAAAATCTGGCTTGGATTGGCCATGGCCAGGCCAGGTTTTAGAACATGCCACCATAAACACGATGCTTTCACTATAAAACAAAAAGCACGATAGTTTCAAGCTTTTGCAAATAAATACATTATAAAACAATAAACAAATTGGCATCTGGTGCTTGCAAACAAAACAACATTACAACAAACATGATCATAACAGCAAACCAGAAAATACGACAATGTCTTAACACAACAGACGATAAAACAAACTCTTATGTTCCTGGAGGAGAATACCAACTAGCTAAAATGTAAAAACCTATTTCGCATGAAGCACTACCACGGTTTGCAAATCGCTTCAGCATCATACTGTGATCTAGGGATATACCTGTTTTATAGATGTCAGACAAGTCATTTCATATTTCAAGAATACGTATGAGTTTATCAGGAAACAGCAGCTAACCAACCATCACGTGATTCAAGTGTTCCACAGCTGCACACTTACGAAACATAATGAGACCAATTAGGTTGGCACGCATAATCAAGATTGCTTCAAGCATGCTTCTTAACTTCTCATTATATATAAATATAGAACCGCACAAACAGAAAGGAGACTTGTTGTATTTCTTTGCTTGATTACCATTTCCATGTTTTATGTCTTTTATTCGTCCTCGTAATTGCATGGGAAGACGACATAAACATTTACCAGGCTTTAGTTGAGTAGAGTGTAGGTTTTAAATAATCAGTTTATGACATAGGGCACGCAAAATATGTTTTTCATAAATTATGCTAGGTTAAACTACTAGCACCTTAACGTGACCAAATGTTACATAGTACGTTGCCGTATTTAAGGCCACAAGTCGGTTTTCCGAACAACTACAATTATACATAAGGCCATTTATTGCTTGTCGCGACTAATTATGAAAATTGTCCATATTTCAGTTTGCCTGTTTTGTAATTTCAGTTCATATCTTAACAGAAGGGTTCACCATGGTTCTGTGCAAGGCATATATGTTATTTGTGCTGCTAACTGTTTACGCAGTGGTATTTTACAAGGGTGCAAATGCCAATGAACTGTTGATGCAAACATTATCCAAAGTGTTATGGCTTGATAAAAAGTTTGATAATTTAGAGACCGAATTCATGAAGACCGTTAACGACGTAAACTCGATTGATAAAAGATTGGACAATATGGAGATACATCTTAAGAACTCGCTGACAGACATACAGACCCAGTTATCAGAAGGTTTGAAACGTAATGCAGAGACACAGCAGGAATATGAACCCAAACTAGGTGGCATAACAAAGAGTATTCAGTCAACAATTTCCAACACCGTGACGAAAATGGTGAAGTCCCAACACGCTGCAATTAGTACAGCCATGAAGCGAGAAAAGGTGGCTTTATTGAGTTTGAAAACTGAAATTAAAAACCATATAAAGGAAATAGATGATGAGTTTCAAAATGCACAAACCACTTTTGAAGAACGTTTATCAAATCAGACCCAAGCTCAGAAATATATGTTTGAAAGACAGTCAGATGACTTAGGACATTTTATCAGTGATGTGCGAGAACAGCTAAAAGGTAATTTTATTGACGCACGCGAATCACTTGACGAAGCAATACATGCATTCAAGGTTGACATGAATATTACAACATTGAATCTAGAGAAGATCCTCAACGAGAACTTGACAACAGTGCAAAATGAAGTAAACTTGAGAATCACAAACCATGAAAACAAAATAGTATCCCTCAACTCAAGAATGAGCTCAACTGAGGGAAGTTTGCAAACATGCAAGTCGTTCAGTGATTCGATCAGGGCGGATACCACCACTATAGATAGCCGAGTATCCTCAATCGAAACATCGCTTACAGGTAAATATTTACATTGTTATCTGAGATGTGTAATAAACGCTCTTTCTGTTATTGAGTCACACTTAATGTCAATGCCAAATGTAATGTATTTTCGTCTTTGTCGTTATTATGGGGATTATCTATTACAACGTTAAATCAACTTCAACAACAGCACCGGTATTTCTTTGTTTTTACATAGAACAGAAAATGCTGCTCTATGAATACTACTACTGATTATACTTAATACTAAAACTGAATCATATGCTCCGTTTTCAAATACGATCAGAAGATTTAAAGTGTGTGAAGTCCGACCCCACTCGTACTTTTACCCGTCAAACTCCGTTCATATCCCCGATAATAACATTAATCATGCAATTCATTACTTATGTTTACACCAATCGTTTTAACTCTTCCAAGATGTGTTAATAAATTATTTCAATTCCTGTAAGGAAAGCTTACAGTAATTCGTTTACATCCTTGCAGTCAATATAATGACCCAACCAGTTTACACATTTGTTGCTACAGACAAAAAATAAAATCCCAACATCAAATCACTTTTAAACATGAATGGAATCGCTAAGACAACTATACATTTAACAGATCATAAACTAACAATTTCAATATGTTTCTTAGAAATTGCGTGGACTGCTGACTCAATATAAAATATAGAACGTTATTTATATAATTTCCCGATCCGAACGCATCCGAGGACGTTGTGTTCATCGGAAATAATTCGCAATAGCCTTCAGTCTGTTCATTGTAGGAATGGAATTTGAGGTGTGCATACAATGAACAATAATCAGTTTTATGTCACATATCTTCATGGCCAACTGCAACTGTCTAACTGCATTTCATAGTTGATGTCTGGGCAGGGAGTTTATACCATAACATCAAAGTATAAAAAACTGTTCGGTTTGATTCGTTACGAACAAAATACGCAAGTTCCCTCCTACTTATATAACAAACGAAGCGAATGCGACAAATCAAACAGCATAAAACAGGAATGTAATGCAACTTATCATACAATTTACATATTTATTTAATCAGATATTGACCTTTTTCCAAATTTTGTAAAATTATCCGGAAGTGGTTGTTTATTGTCAAAGAAAGAATATATGCTAAAGATAAATGCGTATATATATATATACACATAAGGAATAGACGAACATTGTTACGTTTTATATCATCTATTATTTTATAAAAATATACTGCATATATTACCTTCTTAAAAATATTGGATCGGTCACGAGTCGTAATTACATTCGTCTTCAAAGAGCTCACTAACATGTTTCCTGGGCGTGTTTGATATAATTGTGTATTATATGATGACGAGTATAATATAGGCCTGATAATTGATCTTTTGTTATATAATGGAAGCACAATGGAGTGACTGGGGAAAGTGGACAAATTGCGATACCAGGTGTCAGAGCGGAAAACAGTTTCGTGAACGTGTTTGTGACAATCCTGTCCCGCAATACGGCAAAGCCGGTTGTTCCGGAGACGAAATAGAGGTCCGAGGTTAGTATTGTGTTTGATATTATTTATTATTTGACTGCTAAAATCGCATGATAATTGTGTATAAGCTAGTTGTATAGGGCTTTTAATAAAGGTTGTGTATGTTGTATTTGGCGTGCTTGTGATATGAGCTCGCTCTTGGCGATAAAGGGCGTTCTTGTGACATTGGGCTTGCTTGTGATAAAAGGACGCTGTTGGTGTTATAGGGCGTGCTTGTGCCATGGGTGCGCTGTTGGTGATATTAAGGCGTTGCTGGCGATATAGGGTGTTCATGTGATATGAGGCGTGCTTGTGATTATAAAGAGATGTTGTAGTTGTATGGCGTGCATGTGATGGACGTGTTTGTGTTTTAGGGCGTGCTTGTTCTATGGGAGCGCAGTTGGTCATATAAGGGCATTGTTGGCGATCTTGGGTGTTCTGGATATGAGGCTTGCTTGTGATTTGAGGCGACTGTTGGCGATGTATGTCGTACTTGTGACTTAGGGCGTGCGTGTAATATGAGAACGCTGTTGGTGGTAAAGGACTTGTTCGTGCTATATAGAGGTCTTAAGCTATGGGGGCCATGCAGTTTATATATGCGCGTTGCTGGCGGTATACGGTGTTCTTGTGATAGTGTGCGTTCTTGTGATTTCAGGACGCTGTTGAAGATATAGAGCGTGCTTGTGACATTTGGAGTACTTGTGACGTTTGGCGTGCTTATGGTATTAGGTGTGCTTGTAATATTGGGGTGCTATTGGCGATATAGGGCATGCTTCTGATATTGGGCGAGCTTGTGGTATTGGACATGCTTATGGTATTTGGTGTGCTTGTGAAATGAGGGTGCTCTTGGCGATGTAGATCTTTATTGTGATATCGGGCGTGCGTGTAATATTAGGACGCTGTTGGTGATATATGACATGTTTGATATTTAGGGCGTGCTTGTGCTTTGATGATGATGTTGACGTTATATTACCTATTTGTTATATAGGGCGTGCTTGTGATATGAGGCTGTAGTTGGTAAAATAGGACTTGTTAGTGTAATAGGTATGGGGACGCTGTTTGTGATAACGAACATGTTCTTGCTATAAAACGTATATAAGCTATAGGGGTGCTGTTATTGATATTAGCGCGTTGCTGGCGATATAGGGTGTTCTTGTGATATTGGGCGTGTAGTTTCAGGGCGTTCTTGGCAATAAAGGCCGTGCTTGTCACTTTGGGCGAACTTGTAATATTGGGCGTGCTTGTGATTTCAGGGCGCTCTTGGCAATAAAGGGCGTGCTTGTGACTTTGGGCTAACTTGTGGTATTGGGCCTGCTTGTGATATGAGAGCGCTGTTAGAGATGTTGAGCTTGTTTGTGATATCGGGCGTGCTTCTGCTTTGATGATGCTGTTGGCGATATATGACCTATTTGTATTATAGGGCGTGCTTGTGATATGACGATGCTCTTCGAGATATATGCCTTGTTTGTAATAAAGGGCATGCTTGTGTTATGAGGTCGCAGTTGGTAAATTAAGACTTGTTTGTGTAATAGGCCGTGTTTGTGCTATGAAGACGCTGTTGGCGATGTAGAGCTTGTTTGTATAATTAAGCTCGCGTGTGATATTAGGATACTGTTTATGATTAAGGCCGTGTATGTGTTATGTTAGGGCGTGCATGTGATGTAAGGAAGCTGTTGGCAATGTAGGGTTTGTTTGCGATATCGGGCTCGCGTGTGATAATATTATATTGTTTGTAATAAAGGGCCTGATTGTCAGATTTAAGGGCGTGCTTGTGCTGTAAGGGTGCTGTTGGGAATATATGGGCGTTGCAGTCGATATAGGGTGTGTTTTATATAAGGCGTGCTTGTGATATTGGGCTTTCTTATGATTTGAAAGCATTATTGTGACATATGGCGTGCGTGTGATAAAGGGGGTACTTGTCAAATGGGGCGTTACTTGTAATATAAGGACGTAATTGATGATAAAGGTCGTGCTAGTGATATGGGCGTTGCTTATGATATAGGAGCGTTGATGATAATATTGGTGTTGCTATCGGGTAAAACTATGAATGGGGGCGTTGCTGGTGATAAGGTGTGTGCTTGTAAATGGAGGCGTGCGTGGGATATGGAACATTCTTATGATATGGGGTGTGCTTATGATATAGGGGGTGCTTGTGATATAGGAACGATGCTTGTGATATGGGCCGTTGCTGTATATATTGGGCTTTGTTGGTGGTATTAGGCTTGCTTGTGATATTGGGGTGCTTGTGATATAGGAACGATGCTGGTGATATGGGGCGTGCTCCTGAAATGGGGCGATGCTTGTTTATAGGGCGTTGCTGTTGATATGGGGCGTGCTGGTGAATTGCTGCGTAGTTGAGATTTGGGGTCGTCACTGGTTATACAGGGCGTTGATATGAAACATGCTTATGATATAGGACATGCTTGTGATATGGGGGCATTGCTGAGGATATGTGGCGTGCTGGTGATATAGTACATCCTATTATTATTGAGGCGTTGCTGTTAATATTGGGGGTGCTGATGATATGGAGGCTTTGCTGGTGAGATAGGGTGTACTTGTGAACTGGGGTGTTTTTGTGATATCTTGTTAGCTAGTGATTAGGTGTGGCTTTGATATGTGATGTAAGTGTGTATGTCGCGGGGGGGGGGGCATGCTGGTGATATTAGGGCGTTGCAGGAAATGTCCAAAGGTTCTGTCGAAGAACAGTTGTATTTGAGTTATATGTAAACAGAAAAGAATATAATATATTCTCAACCGTTTTTGTTTAAATACGTTCACTGTTTATCCTTTATTTCACAGAAAGTGAATGATTTTTTATGATTCAGTTGTTACATGCTGTGCTATATTTGGTGTTACATGCTGTGTTACATTTAACGCGACATGCTGTGCTACATATTGCGTGATATGCTGGATACATTTAGTGCGACATGCTGTGCTACATTTAGTGCGACATGCTGTGTTACATTTGAAGCGACATGCTGTGCTACATATTGCGTGATATGCTGGATACATTTAGTGCGACATGCTGTGGTACATTTTGCGTGATATGCTGGATACATTTAGTGCGACATGCTGTGGTACATTTTGCGTGATATGCTGGATACATTTAGTGCGACATGCTGTGGTACATTTTGCGTGATATGCTGGATACATTTAGTGCGACATGCTGTGTTACATTTGAAGCGACATGCTGTGCTACATATTGCGTGATATGCTGGTTACATTAAACGCGACATGCTGTGCTACATATTGCGTGATATGCTGGATACATTTAGAGCGACATGTTCTGCTACATTTAGTGCGACATGCTGTGTTACATTTGAAGCGACATGCTGTGCTACATTTTGCGTGATATGCTGGACACATTTAGTGCGACATGCTGTGTTACATTTGAAGCGACATGCTGTGCTACATATTGCGTGATATGCTGGATACATTTAGTGCGACACGCTGTGGTACATTTTGCGTGATATGCTGGATACATTTAGTTCGACATGCTGTGTTACATTTAGTGCGACATGCTGTGCTACATTTGGCGTGATATGCTGTGCTACATTTTGCGTGATATGCTGGACACATTTAGTGCGACATGCTGTGTTACATTTAGTGCGACATGCTGTGCTACATTTGGCGTGATATGCTGGATACATTAAGTGCGACATGCTGTGCTACATTTGGCGTGATATGTTGGATACATTGAGTGCGACATGCTGTGCTACATTTTGGGCGATATGCTGGTTACATTTGGCGCGACGTGCTGTGTTGCATTTGGCGTTTAATGTTGTGCTATATTTGGCGTGACATTATATGCTAGATTTGGAGTTGTATGCTGTGCTATATTTGGCGTGATATGCTGGACTACATTTGGCGTGACATGCTATCCTACATTTAGCGTGAAGAGCTGTGCTACATTTGGCGTGACATGCTATCCTACATTTAGCGTGAAGAGCTGTGCTTTATTTGGCGTGACATGCTATCCTACATTTAGCGTGAAGAGCTCCGCTATATTTTGCACGACATGCTGTGCTACATTTAGCGTGAAAAGCTGTGCTATATTTGGCGTGACATGCTGTCCTACATTTAGCGTAAATACCTGTGATATATTTGGCGTGACATGCTATCCTACATATAGCGTGAAGAGCTGCGCTATTTTTGGCGCGACATGTTGTGCTACATTTAGCGTGAAGAGCTGTGATATATTTGGCGTGACATGCTATCCTACATATAGCGTGAAGAGCTGCGCTATTTTTGGCGCGACATGTTGTGCTACATTTAGCGTGAAGAGATGTGCTATATTTGGCGTGACATGCTATCCTACATTTAGCGTGAAGAGCTGTGCTTTATTTGGCGTGACATGCTGTCCTACATTTAGCGTGAAGAGCTGCGCTATATTTGGCGCGACATGTTGTGCTACATTTAGCGTGAAGAGCTGTGCTACATTTGGCGTGACATGCTATCCTACATTTAGCGTGAAGAGCTGTGCTTTATTTGGCGTGACATGCTATCCTACATTTAGCTTGAAGAGCTGCGCTATATTTGGCGCGACATGCTGTGCTACTTTTAGCGTGAAGAGCTCCGCTATATTTGGCACGACATGCTGTGCTACATTTAGCGTGAAGAGCTGTGCTATATTTGGCGTGACATGCTGTCCTACATTTAGCGTAAATACCTGTGATATATTTGGCGTGACATGCTGTGCTACATTTAACGTGTCATGCTGTGTTATGGCTACAAGATACAATATACAAGACAAAAAAATCTTTATTAACAGTCCAGTATATCTTTTTGTCATATTATGATAAAATACATCAGCTCAATGACCTAATTTTCGACAAAATGATGGCTATAAAATTTTATGCTTCGTCCACAGTATAGCTTTAAAGTTTTGTTTCTTTTCCTGTTTTTTAGGATCATTTAAAATTTCATATTGATTCTTGAAATGAAATAACAGTTTAGCCTATGAAAAGAAGGGTTGCCAGTTTTATATTGACCATTCTGTTTATACGCTGTTTCAATAAAACGATTACTCTTGTTTTATTCAATGCGTGTTTCTGTACGATATATATCAAAGATATATTTCTTCTCATTTTTCAGCCTTTGCCGACTGTTCGGAAATAAGGCAGAACCTTGGCAAAGTGCTTTCTGGCGTCTATCATATCACAACATGGAAAACAAATCAAAATGCGAGTGTGTTCTGTGACATGGACACCGATCAGGGAGGTTGGACCGTGAGTTTGTATAATATTGTTTACAAGGTTTACAGGGCATATAGTATTCACAATTTAGATAAGATCGTGGTTTTATAAACAGTATAATTCTCAGTCAAAATGCCTCGTGGTTTTACATATTTAACCTTTGTAGGTGTTTCAACATCGCATGAATGGAAAAGTGGATTTCTACCGCAACTTCTCTTCATACGAGAATGGGTTTGGATCTCTGCAGGGAGAATTCTGGTTGGGTATGTCAGCGAAGTAATCAAAATATATATATACATATGGTATTATGGTTTTATTGTGAAACGTTCATGAAATGTTAATGATTTTGTTCACCTCGCGCTTTGAATAAATATAAGATAAGTGTTTGCTTCAGCGTAATATTTTCCACCGAGTGAGCACCAGAAGCTTTATTTCACGAGTGGCGTGATCAAAATGTATCGATACCCGGTATTATGGTTTAATTGAAATTGAATAAGAATGTTTTTATCTCCCGCCTTGAATAAATATAGGATACTTGTTTGGTTTGTAAGATCATAATATAATGCACCATGTGAGCACCAAAGCTTTTGTACACGTGTGGCTTAGCCATTTGTGAAATACTTACTTTTGGTGTGTACGTGGTGAAATGTATTGCAATCTTGCACTGAGGCAAACTTTATTTATGTTTATTATATGCCTAAACAAAATCAAAATGACTGATTTTGGTAAAGCGTGATAAAATGTATGTGATTTAGGAAATGACGTCGCGTTGACGTTTGAAGCGGGCCGAATTTTCAAACAGTGAAATTAACACTTAGTTTATATAAAATAAGAACAATCCCACAACGTAAAGTAAGACAATAGTAAATGATACGCAGGCAAAATGGCAACAAATTAATCTAATGCCAATAATTATATTCCGCAGGCCTCAAACTGATAAATGAGATGACATCCCGGACATCAAATGATTTAAGAATTGACATCACACGTGGAAATGGCAGCCCCGCATATGTCGTATTCGCTGATTTCAGTGTGGGAGCCGGGTCTAATTATACCCTACATGTAGGAGATAAACGGTCAGAAAGTGGACGTAAGTATATCTTATCATTTATGAAAGAATTTCATTTGTGATTGAGGTCCGACATCGTTAAGTAAAGTGTTATTAAAAACATTAAAAATAACATACACTTGTTGCGATGTGTATTGAACCGAAAAGCTTAAATAACAAATGTTTTACTGTTGTCATTATAAGTTGAGATTTAGATCAATACGAGTTCTAATCTATGTTTGCATTTAAATCTAGCAACAAATGAAATTATATAGCAATGAGAATAATACCAAGTTTACTTTTTTTAATGCTATTGACAGTATTGATATTTATTCATGAATATGTCTTGAATATCCAAAATAAAAATAAAAAAAATATTCAAGTAAACGAACTAATATGGCATACCTGACATGGCAAAATTGAAATAACAAAGAAGAACACTAATAATCATACATAATTATATTTCATATTTAGACAAATTACAAAAAGTAAAATTAATCAATATAATTTCTAATTACTGTCTAGTTGCAGTGCTTTCGAATTCTCGGCACTTTAATATCTACATGAACAGTTGTGCCTTTTCAACATTCGACCATGGCAATGATCATTTAAACAGTTATTGTGCGGATTAATATCGCGCAGGATGATGATATTGATTTAAAGTAGAAGATAGCAATGCCACTATTCTTATATTAATTAACAATTGCAGAATGTATTAGTCGACACAGGACTGTTAAAGATCCTTCTACTTTTATATGCAGACGATATTGTTATTTTTGCTAATTCAGCAGCAGAACTGCAAGCGAACATTAACATATTAGAGGAATATTGTAACAAATGGAAACTTAAGGTTAATAAAAGCAAACCATTGAGGTATATATGTGTGATGTTATAGGTGGTACTAAACTGGTGTTCTGTTCTATTCAAACAATTAACATAACCATCATTGATCAATATATTAATATTTCGTTGCAGTGCGTGCGAGATCTAGGTTTAATACCTACCACAACGGTTCTGCCTTTTCCACATTCGACCATGACAATGACCGTTCGTTCAGAAATTGTGCCGCTAAATATCGCGGAGGATGGTGGTACAATGCTTGCCTCTATGTTGCGAACCTGAATGGCCAGTACTACACACCCGGAACTTTTGTCGGCAACCAAACAGCTATGTTATTTGATGGCCCTTACTCGCTTAAAACTAGCAAAATGATGTTTAGACCCTAGACCTCATGTAAAGTCAGTATTTCACTAACACGTATTTTTCTTATTATATGTTGGTATTGGTTTATATTTCATTGAGTTGTTGTACATTAATCGCCATTATAGCAACGTTTGGATTGAATATTTACTTTTTTCGAATACACATTAAAACAACTGTTTTAGAAATTACAGCTTTATTGCTCAGTTAGGTTTTTTTTGGTCTTTAATAAGGTCATTTTAAGTTTAATTATTATTTGTGATAATGACATTATGATAAATTTTTGATATTTCCGATATTTTCTCGTTATATACCGCGTTGGTAATTGATGGCTATAAATCGCTTAAAACTAACACAATGACGTTAAGTTCTTATACCTTTTGTGAAGCCATTATTTCACAAACATGTACTTTTTCTCGTTCTATTTTAATTTTCGATTAATAATATATTGAATTGATAATAACGTATTGTCCACTACTTTGCATTTTATAAACCAACGGATGGTACATTCGCTATTTTCGAATATTTTTTTCTGAATATTAAATTATCTGTTCTGAAATAAAGAGATTTGAAGATCAGTTTAGGCAAAGAATTTTCAATTTTTGTTGTAACTTTTTATTTTAAACTGTGACACTGAAATACTATCTGACTGAATTTGTTTTGTGTATTGAAATCAGTGTATTGAAATATAAGCATTAATATAATGTATTAAAATGTTAGCTTTGACGTAGTGTTTTTAAATGACAGCATTGACAGAAGGTATTTAAAGGGTGGCATTGACGGAGTTAATTCAAAAGGTAAGCATTTGCGTAGTGTACTGAAAGGTACAATGACGTAGTGTATTGAAAGGTAGGCATTGGCGGAGTGTATTAAAATATTAGCATTGACGGAGTGTATTTAAAGGTAAGCATTAACGATGTGTATTTAAAGGAAGGCATTGACGGAGTTAATTCAAAAGGTAAGCATTTGCGTTTTGTACTGAACGGTACATTGATGTAGTGTATTGAAAGGGAGGCATTGGCGGAGTGTATTAAAAGATAAGCGTTGACGGATTGTATTGAAAGGTAAGCATTGACGGAGTGTATTGAAAGGTAAGCATTGACGGTGTGGATCGAACGATAAGCATTGACGGAGTGTATTGAAAGGTAAGCATTGACGGAGTGTATTGAAAGGTAAGCATTGACGGAGTGTATTGAAAGGTAAGCATTGGTGGAGTGTATTAAAAGGGAAGCATTGACGGAGTGTATTGAAAGGTAAGCATTGACGGAGTGTATTGAAAGGTAAGCATTGACGGATTGTATTGAAAGGTAAACATTGACAGAGTATTGAAAGTTAAGCATTGACGGAGTGTATTGAAAGGTAAGCATGGACAGAGTGTATTGAAAGGTAAGCATTGACGGAGTGTATTGAAAGGTAAGCATTGACGGAGTGTATTGAAAGGTAAGCATTGACGGAGTGTATTGAAAGGTAAGCATTGACGGAGTGTATTGAAAGGTAAGCATTGATGGAGTGTATTGAAAGGGAAGCATTGACGGAGTGTATTAAAAGCTTAGCAATGACGGAGTGTATTAAAAATAAGCATTGACGGAGTATTTTGAAAGTTAAGCATTGACAGATTGTATTGAAAGATAAGCATTGACGGAGTGTTTTAAAGGTAAGCATTGACGGAGTATATTGAAAGATAAGCATTGACGGACTATATTGAAAGGGAAGCATGGACGGAGTGTATTAAGAAGGAAACATTGGAGGAGTAGATTGAAATGAAAACTTTGAAAGAGTAAGCATTGACGGAGAGTATTGAAAGGTATTCAGGGACGAAGTGTAATGAAAGGGAAGCATTGGCGGAGAATATTGAAGGTAAGCATTCACCGAGTAAATTAAAAGGTAAGCATTGACGGAGTGTATTGAAAGGTAATCAGTGATGGAGTGTATTTTAAGGTAAGTATTGACAGAGCGCATTGAAATGAAAGCATTGACGGAGTGTATTGGAAGATAAGCATTGACTGATTGTATTAAAAGGTAAGCAATGACTGAGTGTTTTGAAAGGTTAGCATTGCCGGAGTGCAGTTAAAGGGAAGCCTTCACTTATTGTATTTTTAGAGAGATTTTCTCAATAGTATTTCTATTGTTTCTGCTTATGCATGAATATGTATTAATATGAAATTGTAAATGAATTTCTCAGAAAACCACCAAGCAAATGTTAAATAACCCTAATGGCCATTGGTAATAACAACCTATGCCATTGATGTAAACGTTATTTCATGTCTTGAAATACTTTTTGCTATGTTCGGTTCAGTGTATCAGTTTAAAAAGTGTTTGTTTGCGTCTTGGAATGTTGATATTATTTTACCTTATTTGAACTGCGTTATATTCCCAAATAATATTTCAGATAAGTAAATAAAGAATGAGCGCAAATAGATTGAACGTAGAGGTTGGTAGATGGAATAGAACTTTATTAAATGAAAGACTGTGTCCTATGTTTTTGTTCTTAAAGACGACCATCTTTGTTAAAACCTGTAGAAGAAAACAAGCGTATACTGCATAACGTTTCCATCTTTGAGTACAAGGCTTTTAAATTATAAAATAGAAATGCTCAACTGTTAAACGCATTATTGCACATTTTTCATATTGGATATTTTCACCGAATTGCATATTGAAAATGTAAATGTACATAATTAGATTATAATATGTTTTTGTTTATGAATGACCTACCAGTTACATATTGATTCACACATGTGTATTTACACCATTGCGTACATATATATATACATAAGACATAGAATAGGAAAATAGTTAAAGCAATGTATAATTTTGATATCAATTCCTCGCTTTTTTATTTGTTCAGGCCATCATACATTTTCTAACAGATCGCCATGTGTATATGAAGAATATTCAATTAATCCATGATCAAGGGTCTTCTTTGACTTATATCATTGTGTGTATTGTGTGAACTGATTAATACGAAATAAACTTTGTTCGTTTCTGTTTTGTTCTGTAATGTACAGTAATTCAATCATATTATATAGAATTATACAATGTGTATATTGTATGCAAGTGTATGCTCAGAAAATAGCATTTTATTTATAGCAAATAATTAAGAACATTTTCTATTTACTTCTTTGAAATAGGTTTGTGCATGGATGCCTGAACATGAATGAGGATGCGTACACCCGACAGTGCGTAAGTGCGTCCGTGTTTGTGTGAGCGCACGCGAGTAGGTGCGTGTGTTCGTGCATGCGTACGTGCTGAAATGTGTGCGTGCGTACGTACGTGCGTGCATGCGTGCGAGTGTGCGTACGTGCGTGTGTTGGTGTATGCATATTAGAGTAATAGGATGTATTTATGTGCGTATTTTTTAATGTCTGTTTATGTGTTTGTGATTGTATCGGTGTGTATTTTTTTGAATATCTATAAATGTATATGTATGTGCATCTGTATATACAATTGTTTATTAGTGCGAAAACACGTATTCGATTTAAACAGTGTTACGTGCAAGAGTTAATTTATTCGTGTATATGACATTGCACATATACACCATGTGTTAGATAAACATTATTTTCGTACATCATTTTGAAAACAAAGGGACGAATACCACTTGAGAATTCGTTATCAGCGTCATTTATAAGCAACGGTCCAATGCAATGCTAACTTTATTGGTGAACCGGATACCGTAATAAAGGCTTGGACAACCTGTACAGATGCCGAACTTCTATCATACTCAAAGAAGCACCTCACACGTAATGCTTAGTTTTCACCTGTATCAAAACTAAAGGTGATTGTATTCAGTTCCTATATTCCAACGCATTACAATACCTGAGCATTATAAGGGCGAAGTATTATATTTAATGATCGATGTGTATAAAATTCAGATAATCCACAATAATGGTTCCTATCATACACAAAGAAATAACTCGAAATTCTTAGTTCTCAGCGGTGTCAACACCAAAGGTGAAGACATTACGCTTATACAATCCCATGCATAACAATAACTCTGCATATAAAGATTTAAATATAATAATTAGAAGGGTGAAGTATTCTGACTAATGGTAGGTCTGAATAATAGTCAGGTAAAGCAAAATAATGGTTACTACAGTAACAAGCCCAGTAGACTACAGTTTAACTAATAACATGTTAAAGGTAAAAAATATACTAAACAATAGACAAAACCTGAGCGCCGCGGGGCGAACAGAAACGCTCGTTTGCTATTTTCGTGTTGTTGAATTTGAGTTGAACAAAACGCATTACTTAAACAGAGTAAAGGCGGAGTTATTCAACTTGTCGTACATGTGCGTATTATATCTTACAACATTTGATACACATTTTTAATTCAGTATTTCGGTGTTTGAGTTATGGACAAGCTTATTAAAGGTTTTGAATAAATACCACAAAGATGAAGACACCAATACCATGACAAAACATAGACATTTTCCTTAAAAAACGAGTTAAATAAACCTCGCTCTCTTTTTGGAACAGCGTTATGCATTACAAACTGATAGATTGAGGAATAAAAAGCACAATTAAGTGCACATTTGAAACAATTTAATCGCATGTTCTTGCCAATTACGTTGATTATTAATCAATCAATGTGCATTTAAACTAAATTTCAGTTTATCATTGTGCTTAATTCACATTTGATTTGCGATGCGATACTTGCTTTAAGCATTGATATTGCCTTGTATTTAACACAATAACACACTATTCATGGATCAATTTAAACCGATCCGCTATTTTACTATCTATTAAGATTATCTATTATTTCGAATAAATGAAGAGCTATGAAAGGACATGCGAATCTAGAAGTTCAAATTGCATATGTTTTTAAACGAAAGCTTTTCATGTATTATGCTACCATTACTTGTAACCTAAACATGTCTATGTGAAAGAAAACGTTTTTGACCAACATTTTGTATAGTGTATAGCGAATGCAGACTATGAACATCTTTCATTTTATTTAAGATATTCTATGCATGTCATTCCAATAAATCGAGTGTCATATGTTTATTTGGAATTAATTCCCCACTTGGTTTAACCAGTATTTATTTCATATAGTAATTCATAAATCCTATGCATAATAGAGCCTGAAAATATTAACTGAAATAACCCTTTTTCTGACATAATTTTATATCTTAAATGACCTCAACTTCGACAGCAGTCAATGTTTGAATTACGAAATGTTAACATATTTATTTAGAATTTAACATGGATAAAAGGTGTAACAACAGGTTTACTAGAAGTACTCATTTCTAAATTGATAAATAGACATTGTATTAGTTATATTATATAAAGCCAGTTTTTATGGAGTTATATTTCGAACACAGGTAACAATGACATGATGCTGACGTCATTTCGTTTCAACAATATAATACAAACTAGTATACTACCCTAAACTGTTAAGTGTCAAATTGCAATTCAAACTTTAAATTACCGTTACTAAGCATCAACTACATTAAGATATTTTAGAATGTTTGTGTGCGCTATGTTCGTTTTATTTTAGTTATTATTTTTGCTATTCTTCATCTATCCAACTTGTCTCAATTCAACACAACATGCAGTTTACATATTACAATGCTTTGTTATTAACTGCGTTTTGTTTTGCGAATCAAGCAGATTTTAATGTCTTTAATTCACACACCAATCCGTTGATTCTTGATTTGCGACTTGGCTTGATGTATATTCTGCCAATACATTCGCATTAACCTTCTAAAGAACTTGGGATAGTGCCCGGGGCAGTTTTCGCCCACCATTGCCATCGAGCAACACATTGCACCCTGGTCTGCCGCCCACGCACACCCCGAACGTCAAACTTTTGTATTGCGAAAAACACTGCCAATACATCTGCATTGGCCTTCTAAAGCACTTGATAATGCCCGGGGCAGTTTTCGCACACCATTGCCACCGAGCACCACATTGCACCCTGGTCTGCCGCCCCCGCACATCCCGAACGTCAAACTTTTTTATTGCGAAAAACACTGCCAATACATCCGCATTGGCCTTCTAAAGCACTTGGGATAGTGCCTGGGGTAGTTTTCGCACACCATTGCCAATGAGCATCACATTGCTCCTTGGTCTGCCGCCTCCGCACACCCCGAACCTCAAACTTTTTTATTGCGAAAAACACTGCCAATACATCCGCATTGGCCTTCTAAAGCACCTGGGATAGTGCCCGGGGCAGTTTTCGCACACCATTGCCATAGAACACCACATTGCACCCTGGTCTGCCACCCCCGCACACCCCGAACGTCATTTTTTTTTTGCGAAAAACACTGCCAATACATCCGCATTGGCCTTCTATAGCCCTTGGGATAGTGCGCGGGACAATTTTCGCACACCATTGCCAACGAACACCACATTGCACCCTGGTCTGCCGCCCCCGGCACACCCCGAACGTAAGTTGTTTTTTTTTGCAAAAAACACTTCCAATACATCCGCATTGGCCTTCTAAAGCACTTGGGATAGTGACCGGGGTAGTTTTCGCACACCATTGCCACCGAGCATCACATTGCATCCTGGTCTGCCGCCCCTACACCCCAAACGTCATTTTTTTGTTGCGAAAAACACTGCCAAAACATCTGCATTGGCCTTCTAAAACACATGGGATAGTGCCCGGGACAGTTTTCGCACATCATTGCCAATTAGCATCACAATGCACCCTGGTCTGCCGCCTCCGAACACCCCGAACGTCAAGCTTTTTTATGGCGAAAAACACTGCCAAAACATCCGCATTGGCCTTCTAAAGCACTTGGGATATTTCCCGGGGCAGTTTTCGCACACCATTGCCACCGAACACCCTTTTTACCCTGGTCTGCCACCCCCGCACACCCCGAACGTCAAACTTTTTTTATTGCGAAAAATACTGCCAATACATTCGCATTGACCTTCTAAAGCACTTGGGATAGTGTCCGGGGCAGTTTTCGCACACCATTGCAACAGAACACCACATTGCACCCTGGTCTGCCACCCCCGCACACCCCGAACGTCAAATTTTTCATTGCGAAAAACACTGCCAATACATCTGCAATGGACTTCTAAAGCACTTGGGATAGTGCCCGGGGCAGTTTTCGCACACCATTGCCACCGAGCATCACATTGCACCCTGGTCTGCCGCCCCCGCACACCCCGAACGTCAAACTTTTTTATTGCGAAAAACACTGCCAATACATTCGCATTGGCATTCTAAAGCACTTGGGATAGTGCCCGTGGCAGTTTTCGAACACCATTGCCACCGAGCACCACATTGCACCCTGGTCTGCCGCCCGCGCTCACGCCAAATGTCAAACTTTTTTATTGCGAAAAACACTGCCATTACATCCGCATTGGCCTTCTAAAGCACCTGGGATAGCGCCCGGGGCAGTTTTCGCACACCATTGCAACCAAGCACCACATTGCACCCTGGTATGCCACCCCCGCACACCCCGAATTTAAACTTTTTTACTGCGAAAAACACTGCCAAAACATCTGCATTGGACTTCTAAAGCACTTGGGATATTGCCCGAGGCAGTTTTCGCACACCATTGCCACCGAACACCACATTTCACCCTGGTCTGCCACCCCCGCACACCCCGATCGTCAAACTTTTTTATTGCGAAAAATACTGCCAATACATTCGCATTGACCTTCTAAAGCACTTGGGATAGTGCCCGGGGCAGTTTTCGCACACCATTGCCATCGAGCACAACATTGCACCCTGGTCTGCCGCCCCCGCACACCCCGAACGTCAAACTTTTTTATTGCGAAAAACACTGCCAATACATCCGCATTGGCCTTCTAAAGCACTTGGGATAGTGCCCGGGGCAGTTTTCGCACACCATTGCCACAGAACACCACATTGCACCCTGGTCTGCCACCCGCGCACACCCCGAACGTCAAACTTTTTTATTGCGAAAAACACTGCCAATACATCCGCAATGGCCTTCTAAAGCACTTGGGATAGTGCCCGAGGCAGTTTTCGCACACCATTGCCACCGAGCACCACATTGCACCCTGGTCTGCCGCCCCCGCACACCCCGAACATCAAACTTTTTATTACGAAAAACACTGCAAATACATTCGCATTGACATTCTAAAGCACTTGGGATAGTGCCCGAGGCAGTTTTCGAACACCATTGCCACCGAGCAACACATTGCACCCTGGTCTGCCGCCCTCGCTCACGCCAAATGTCAAACTTTTTTATTGCGAAAAACACTGCCATTACATCCGCATTGGCCTTCTAAAGCACCTGGGATAGCGCCCGGGGCAGTTTTCGCACACCATTGCCACCGAGCACCACATTGCACCCTGGTATGCCACCCCCGCACACCCCGAATTTAAACTTTTTTATTGCGAAAAACACTGCCAAAACCTCTGCATTGGACTTCTAAAGCACTTGGGATAGTGCCCGAGGCAGTTTTCGCACACCATTGCCACCGAACACCACATTTCACCCTGGTCTGCCACCCCCGCACACCCCGATCGTCAAACTTTTTTATTGCGAAAAATACTGCCAATACATTCGCATTGACCTTCTAAAGCACTTGGGATAGGTCCCGGGGCAGTTTTTGCACACCATTGGCAACGAGCACAACATTGCACCCTGGTCTGCCGCCCCCGCACACCCCGAACGTCAAACTTTTTTATTGCGAAAAACACTGCCAATACATCCGCATTGGCCTTCTAAAGCACTTGGGATAGTGCCCGGGGCAGTTTTCGCACACCATTGCCAAAGAGCACCACATTGCACCCTGGTCTGCCACCCCCGCACACCCCGAACGTCAAACTTTTTTATTGCGAAAAATACTGCCAATACATCCGCAATGGCCTTCTAAAGCACTTGGGATAATGCGCGAGGCAGTTTTCGCACACCATTGCCACCGAGCATCACATTGCACCCTGGTCTGCCGCCCCCGCACACCCCGAACATCAAACTTTTTATTACGAAAAAACACTGCAAATACATTCGCATTGACATTCTAAAGCACTTGGGATAGTGCCCGAGGCAGTTTTCGAACACCATTGCCACCGAGCAACACATTGCACCCTAGTCTGCCGCCCCCGCTCACGCCAAATGTCAAACTTTTTTATTGCGAAAAACACTGCCAATACATCCGCATGGGCCTTCTAAAGCACCTGGGATAGCGCCCGGGCCAGTTTTCGCAGACCATTGCCACCGAGCACCACATTGCACCCTGGTATGCCACCCCCGCACACCCCTAACAAAAAAAAATATTGCGAAAAACACTGCCAATACATCCGCAATGGCCTTCTAAAGCACTTGGGATAGTGCCCGGGGCAGTTTTCGCACACCATTGCCACCGAGCACCACATTGCACCCTGGTCTGCCGCCCCCGCACACCCCGAACGTCAAACTTTTTTATTGCGAAAAACACTGCCAATACATCCGCATTGGCCTTCTAAAGCACTTGGGATAGTGCCCGGGGCAGTTTTCGCACACCATTGCCACCGAGCACCACATTGCACCCTAGTCTGCCACCCCCGCACACCCCTAACAAAAAAAATATTGCGAAAAACACTGCCAATACATCCGCAATGGCCTTCTAATGCACTTGGGATAGTGCTCAGGGCAGTTTTCGCACACCATTGCCACCGAGCACCACATTGCACCCTGGTCTGCCGCCCCCGCACACCCCGAACGTCAAACCTTTGTATTGCGAAAAACACTGCCAATACATCCGCATTGGCCTTCTAAAGCACTTGGGATAGTGCCTGGGGTAGTTTTCGCACACCATTGCCAATGAGCATCACATTGCACCTTGGTCTGCCGCCTCCGCACACCCCGAACCTCATTCTTTTTGTTTGCGAAAAACACTGCCAATACATCTGCATTGGCCTTCTAAAGCACTTGGGATAGTGTCCGGAGCAGTTATCGCACACTATTGCCACCGGGCACCCTATTGCACCTTGGTCTGCCGCCCCCGCATACCCCGAACATCAAAAATTTTTATTGCGAAAAACACTGCCAATACATCCGCATTGGCCTTCTAAAGCACTTGGGATAGTGCCCGTGGCAGTTTTTGACCACCATTGCCACCGAGCACCACATTGCACCCTGGTCTGCCGCCCCGCACACGCCGAACGTCAAACTTTTTTATTGCGAAAAACACTGCCAATACATCCGCATTGGCCTTTTAAAGCACTTGGGATAGTGCCCGGGGCAGTTTTCGCACACCATTGCCACCAAGCACCACATTGCACCCTGGTCTGCCGCCCCCGCACACCCCGAACGTCAAACTTTTTTATTGCGAAAAACACTGCCAATACATCCGCATTGGCCTTCTAAAGCACTTGGGATTGTGCCCGGGACAGTTTTCTCACACCATTGCCAACGAACACCACATTGCACCCTGGTCTGCCGCCCCCGCACATCCCGAACGTTAAGCTTTTTTATTGCAAAAAACACTGCCAGTACATCCGCATTGGCCTTCTAAAGCACTTTGGATAGTAACCGGGGTAGTTTTCGCACACAATTGCCAATGAGCACCACATTGCACCTTGGTCTGCCGCCCCC
The DNA here is from genome assembly GCF_026914265.1 of Mya arenaria. Lineage (NCBI taxonomy): Eukaryota > Metazoa > Mollusca > Bivalvia > Myida > Myidae > Mya > Mya arenaria. Next base: position 25,428,904 of record NC_069137.1, read on the forward strand.
GCACACCCTGAACGTCAAACTTTTTTATTGCGAAAAACACTGCCAATACATCCGCATTGGCCTTCTAAAGCACTTGGGATAGTGCCCGGGGCAGTTTTCACACCCAATTGTCACCGAGCACCGCATTGCGGCCTGGTCTGCCGCCCACGCACACCCCGAACGTCAAAACCTTTTTATTGCGAAAAACACTGCCAATATATCCGCATTGACCTTCTAAAGCACTTGGGATAGTGCCCGGGACAGTTTTCGCACACCATTGCCTCCGAGCACCACATTGAATCCTGGTCTGCCGCCCCCGCACACCCCGAACTTCAAACTTTTTGTATTGCAAAACACTGTCAATACATCCGCATTGGCCTTCTAAAGCACTTTGGATATTGCAAGGGACAGTTTTCGCACACCAATGACACAGAAAACACCACATTGCACCCTGGTCTGCCGCTCCTGCTCACCCCGAACGTTAATCTTTTTTATTGCGAAAAATACTGCCAATACATTCGCATTGACCTTCTAAAGCACTTGGGATAGTGCCCGAGGCAGTTTTCGAACACCATTGCCACCGAGCACCACATTGCACCCTGGTCTGCCGCTCCCGCACAAGCCGAGCGTCAAACTTTTTTATTCCGAATAACACTGCCAATACATCTGCATTGGCCTTCTAAAGCACTTGGGATAGTGCCCGGGGCAGTTTTCGCACACCATTGCCACCGAGCACCACATTGCACCATGGTCTGCCGCCCCCGCACACCCCGAACGTCAAACTTTTTTATTGCGAAAAACACTGCCAATACACCCGCATTTGCCTTCTAAAGCTCTTGGGATAATGCCCAGGACAGTTTTCGCACACCATTGTCACCGAGCACCACATTGCGGCCTAATCTGCCGCCCCCGCACACCCGAACGTCAATTTTTTTTATTGCGAAAAACACTGCCAATACACCCGCATTTGCCTTCTAAAGCTCTTGGGATAATGCCCGGGACAGTTTTCGCACACCATTGCCACCGAGCACCACATTGCACCCTGGTCTGCCGCCCCCGCACACCCCGAACGTCAGACTTTCTATTGCGAAAAACACTGCCAATACATCCGCATTGACCTTCTAAAGCACTTGGGATAGTGCCCGGGGCAGTTTTCGCCCACCATTGCCATCGAGCAACACATTGCACCCTGGTCTGCCGCCCCCGCACACCCCGAATGTCAAACTTTTGTATTGCGAAAAACACTGCCAATACATCTGCATTGGCCTTCTAAAGCAACTGGGATAGTGTCCGGGACAGTTTTCGCACACCATTGCCACCGCGAACCATATTGCACCCTGGTCTGCCTCCCCCGCACACCCCGAACGTTAAACTTTTTTATTGCGAAAAACAATTGCCACCGAGCAACACATTGCACCCTGGTCTGCCGCCCCCGTACACCCCGAACGTCAAACTTTTTTATTGCGAAAAACACTGCCAATACATCCGCATTGGCTTTCTAAAGCACTTGGGATAGTGCCCGGGGCAGTTTTCGCACACCATTGCCACCGAGCACCACATTGCACCCTGGTCTGCCGCCCCCGCACACCCCGAACGTCAAACTTTTTTATTGCGAAAAACACTGCCAATACATCCGCATTGGCATTCTAAAGCACTTGGGATAGTGCCCGGGGCAGTTTTCGCACACCATTGCCACAGAGCATCACATTGCACCCTGGTCTGCCGCCCCCGTACACCCCGAACGTCAAACTTTTTTAATGTGAAAAACACTGCCAATACATCCGCAATGGCCTTCTCAAGCACTTGGGATAGTGACCGGGGCAGTTTTCGCACACCATTGCCACCGAGCACCACATTGCACCCTGGTCTGCCGCCCCCGCACACAACGAATGTCAAACTTTTTTATTGCGAATAACACTGCCAAAACATCCGCATTGGCCTTCTAAAGCACTTGGGATAGTGCCCGGGGCTGTTTTTGCGCACCATTGCCACCGAGAACAACATTGAACCCTGGTCTGCCGCCCCCGCACACCCCGAACGTCAAACTTTTTTATTGTGAAAAACACTGCCAATACATCCGCAATGGCCTTCTAAAGCACTTGGGATAGTGACCGGGGTAGTTTTCGCACACAATTGCCAGTGAGCATCACATTGCACCCTGGTCTGCCGCCCCCGCACACCCGAACGTCAAACTTTTTTATTGCGAAAAACACTGCCAATACATCCGCATTGGCCTTCTAAAGCACTTGGGATAGTGCCCGGGGCAGTTTTCGCACACCATTGCCACCGAGCAACACATTGCACCCTGGTCTGCCGCCCCCGTACACCCGAACGTCAAACTTTTTTATTGCGAAAAAACACTGCCAAACATTCGCATTGGTTTTCTAAAGCACTTGGATAGTGCCCGGGGCAGTTTTCGCACACCATTGCCACCGAGCACCACATTGCACCCTGGTCTGCCGCCCCCGCACACCCAGAACGTCAAACTTTTTTATTGCGAAAACACTGCCAATACATCCGCATTGGCCTTCTAAAGCACTTGGGATAGTGACCGGGGTAGTTTTCGCACACAATTAACAGTGAGCATCACATTGCACCTTGGTCTGCCGCCCCCGCACATCCGAACGTCCAACTTTTTTATTGCGAAAAACACTACCAATACATCCGCATTGGCCTTCTAAAGCACTTGGGATAGTGCCCGGGGCAGTTTTCGCCCACCATTGCCATCGAGCAACACATTTCATCCTGGTCTGCCGCCCCCGCACACACCGAATGTCAAACTTTTTTATTGCGAATATCAATGCCATTACATTCGCATTGGTT
>NC_069137.1:26716805-26749305 GCF_026914265.1 Mya arenaria
CAGTCATGTTGCACGATTTTCAATTTCAACCACTTAGTACCAAACGGTACGGCAATATCTGCCAGTCATGTTGCACGATTTTCAATTTCAACCACGTATTTTTTGTAATCAAATACAGTTATAAGGTATGTTGTGTCCAAACTAAATGCAGATATCTATGTTTGTTAATCATTGGATTCTGAACCGAGATATATTTGCTTTGGATGTATTACCAAAACGCTTGGAAAGAAGTGCCGTTTTATTCAGAAATTCAAAACGAAGGTGAAACTTCTACCTGTCTTCATTTTTTTTAATACAAAATGCATTATGTTTTGTTTGGAAAGAACTTTAAGTACACCACTTTATGCATTGAACTAGGTGCATGCCACAATATGATTTGGATATACTGCCGAAAAAATAAGTAAGACGTGCAGTGTTTGCGACAAAAATAAAAAAAGAACAAAATTCATTATTATATTCATACACAGCAAGCCTGGAGACTAGTTTTTTTTCGGTTCCCGGGTGAGGCGGTACATGTACCATACCACGTTCGGATCCTAGCTTTTCATCGGTGCACGACTAGGCCGGTGAACATTCCATACAAAGTTGTGGGCCTAGCCTCCTCTCGCTTCCCCGACGAGGATGTACACGTCCCATACCACGTTTTGAGCCTGGCTTTCTCTCGCTTTCCCGACGAGGCAATACACGTCCTATACCATGTCTGAAACCCAGCTTTTCCATGGTTCTCGACTGGGCCGGAGAACATTCCATTCAATTCATTTTTATATTCATACATGCCACGTTTGGAGTCTAGTGTTTTCTCAGTTCCCTTGTGAGGCTGTGAACGTCCCCTAGCACGTCTGGAGCCAAAGTTTACCTCGGTTTCCAGGTGAGGCGATGCACGTCCCAAATAACGTCTGGAGCCAAGCTTTTCAATGGTTCCCGACTAGGCCGGTGAACACTCCATACAAGGTTGAGAGCCTAGCCTCCACTCGCTTCCCTGTCGAGGTGGTTCACGTCCAATACGATGTCTGAAGCAAAGCTTTTCCATGGTTCCCGACTAGGCCGGTGAACAATCCATACAAGGCTCGGAGTCTAGGATCCTCTAGCTTCCCTGACGAGGCAGTACACGTCCCATACCATGTCTTGAGTCAAGCTTGTCCTTGGTTCCCGACAAGGCCGGTGAACATTCCATAAAAGGCTGGGAGCCAAGCTTCCTCTCGCTTCCTTGACAAGACGATACACGTACCATACCACGTCTGGAGCCAAGCTTTTCCATGGTTCTCGACTAGGCCGGTGAACAATCCATACAAGGCTTGGAGCCTGGTCTTATCTAGCTTCGCTTCTCTGTCGAGGCGGTACATGTCCTAAAATTCCAAGTTCCCTTGTGAGGCTGTGAACGTCTCAAGCACATCTGAAGCCAAACTTTACCTCGTTTTCCAGGTGGTGCGATGTACGGCCGATACCACGTTTGGAGTATACCTTTTTCTCGGTTCCAAGATGAGGCTGTGCATGTCTTGGATTAAACTCACATGTGCGTATTCTCCTATTTAATACGATCAATCCACCCTGCAAAGGGACTGTCACTTTACTGCGTATGACATTTGGACAACTGTTCGAAGATACTGTTTTGTCTGGTTGGTTTTATTGTATAAAGACAATTCATAATTTAATCTTTATTGTGTCAATCGTTGTTTAAACTTTTAATGAAGAGTATTTCTGATCAATTCAAAATGCGTGATAAAAGCTTCAGTTGAAGACATGATTCAATGACTTAATTAATACAAGCACCCCTAAAACCGACATTTTTTCTATGCACATGCGCACCGGAAGGCGATAGAACGATGATGAAAATACGACAGTATGATGATGAAAACACGACAGTACGATGATGAAAACGCGATAGTTCGATGATGAAAACACGACAGTGCGATGATGAAAACGCGACAGTACGATGTTAAAAACGCTACAGTACGATGGTGAAAACGCGATAGTTTGTCGCATAATCATCATCGTACTGTCATATTATCGCGTTTTCGTGATCGTACTGTCGCGTTTTCATCATCGTACTGTCGCGTTTTCACCATCGTAGTTTCGTGATCAGTGGCGGATCCAGGATTCTCAGTTAGGGGGGCGTAACTTCTGAAATTGACTTCTGTTGGCCGCTAAGGCCCCAATGTGTTTTCATGGTAATTCAGGGGGTCGGGGGCCTTCGCGACGGCCTCAAGCTCTTAAACTATTGCATGTGTTTACTATGGAACGCCGGGGCTCAATGCTTCTTGCGAAATGCGTTATGCAAATGCTATATATAGAACAATAGTTTCATTTTCGACCAATCGAATGGCCGGGTACGGAATTACGGAAGCTCGTGCTATGTGAAATCTAAATATAGTAACACCTCCTGAATAACGGATTTCCTTCGCATCTCGCATGAAGCATTTTAAAAGCATTTAGCATCTCGCATTTTGCACAAAAATCATTTCCCAAAAAGCATTTCGCATATGGCATAACACAATCAAATTGAATCGGACGAAATAGTGTGCACGTTCCGAACTGCTCCCGGCAGTGAAGGGGATGTAAGACATAGGCTACTGATACTGCTACAGAAATATTATTATACGGTGGAAGAAACGATACTCTTTCTAACGTAACGCGTTTACAGCAATATACAGAGTTGCACATCTTGCTATTCGCAATCTAACTGACTTTCTGGCATATTTTTTCTAGGACACCTCTTTACTTTACCGTTTCTGAATATTATATTGTATTGGTGTGTTTATATATGTTATTCTAATGAATAGACACAACAAACGTATTATTTTTCACCTCTCTTACATGCAGATAAAAGTATTTTTCAAATTATGATTCAAAGCTGTTTGACACTCCCGCCATATCAATCTTTCGAACACATTTGTTTAGCATAAGACAGTCGCTTATAGTAATAAACTTTAAAATACTTCCAAAGTCATATAAATGTGAAGACAAATAAAAAATAATTGTTTGCACAGAACGTAGTCTGCTGGGTGCTATTCTGTACATTGTATTTAGTCATTATGACGAACGATCCGAAAAGTGAAACAGACGAGAAAACGTCTGTTTCACTGACTTCTCAGGGTTAATACATTCAACACAATGTCGAATAAAACCAGAACATATTTTATTAAAATAACTGTTGTGTCCGATATTCCCCGCATTTATTTCAGCCGTCCGATATTCACTACAAAACTACGCATGTGTCCGACTGAACGGCGTTTTACTTCATGCGTATAGCCGTTAAAACGGAGGATAGCCAAACGCTAACACATTCTACTGAATACGTCATAATAGATAATTTAATCTATAAGAGCGTTCCACAACGTCTTGGACCAATTATGTTTCGTAAAAGTCCAATGTGGCCAAATAGATGTTCGATACAACCACGGTAAATCGAGATCTATTTTTTGTGTGGAGCAAATCATAACCTTAAAAGCTATCTACAATGATGGAACGATATTAATAATTTATACATATACTTGGAAAATTTTAGGGGGGGGGGGGCGCACCGGGTCCGCCCCCCCCCCCCCTACCCTGGATCTGCCTATGGTGATTCCGCGTTTTCATCATCGTACTATCGAGTAACGCGTTTCAGATCAACACATTCATAGGCGATGGCCCTAACGGCATTCCGTACTGATGTGCATTGAGTTATTTGCATTGGAAATTGCCGTTTTGATAATATTAAAGTGTTAAACATATTTTTATGCCGACTATAACCTGTCTTAACAATCAATAACCAATTTCTTATTTTAATTTGATTTTCTTTAAATATTGTGTGACGAAAAATTGAAACGTTTACTTAAAGAGATTAATAACGTGTGTTTATCTACATGTGTATGATCGCATGAGTCAACCACGAAACTGAAACCGAAAGTAGAATTTCCAAAAATACGTGTTACATCATTGGGATCTCCGCAGATTTTATTTCGCAATATAGATCATATTTGATTGTGTTTGTCATTTAAGCGTACTGGATTTGTTTTAAGGTAGGTGAAATTGGTACAACAAGCAAACTACATAACATTTTATCGATACATGTTATATTTTAAGCGTCACGTTGTTAATTGTTTCTTTGTCTTACACTGTTTTGTTTTGTCAAAAATGTTTAATAAGGTAAATGTTTCATTGTTTATTCAAATATCAAATTCATATTCATTGTCTTTCACCAAATGTTTCATCTTAATCATAACACTGTTGTTTCTTTGTTTTTCATGTATATTTGGCTTGTCCAAAATGTTTAAATAATAAGGTTTATGGTTCGTATCTTTCCAAATGTTAATTCATTATTCGTCCTTTTGGACCAACTACAAACGATGAATAAGTCAAAGTTATTGTTTGACGTTTTAGATAAAAAAAAAATAACTGTAGACTGGAAGCTTTTTAAAGCGTTATATAGCATACACTCTGGTATTTCGAAATCGAAAGTCGAATTTGCAACAATTTAGAGGGGATTTCCATGGGTTTACTTTTAAAGAAAATAAAATGAATTTGTTCTGGAATACTGAACTAGACTAGCTTATAAGGTTGCATATATACTCGTCATATTGTGTATTAAGATGGCAGTCAGTGTAAGATCCTATATTACCCACTCAAAGTTCCGTTATTTTCACAAAATCGAAAGTAGAATTTGCAATAATTAGAGGGGATTTCCACCGCTGTCACAACCAACGTATAGGGTTACTAATTATGAAAATATAATGAATATAAATTATGTTTTGAAATATTGAACTCGGCTGGCTCAATTCGTTAGGAAACGTACCCGTCTTATATATTATTTTGTATTAATTGGCAATAAGTGTAAGATACTATGGGTCCACTATAGTTTCCATTCTTTTCACTTTAAAGCAGCTTAAACTTGTTTGAATATACGACACATAATTGTCCCAAACTACGTTAGGAGTCTAGATTTTTTCGGTTCCTGGCTGAGACGGTACAAGACCACAACACTTTTGGATCTTAGCTTGTTTTCGGTTTCCGACTACGCCTGAAAACAAAGTTGTGAGCCTGGCTAACTCTCACTTCCCTGTCGAGGATGTACACGTCCTAAAACACGTTAGGAGTCTAGTGTTTTCTCAGTTCCCTTGTGTGGCTATGAACGTCCCCTACCACGTCTGGGGCAAAACTTTACCGCGGTTTGCGGATGAGGCGATGCACATTCCATAACACGTTTGGAGTGCTAGTATACCTTTTTCCCGGTTCCAAGACGAGGCTGTGCATGTTTTGGGTTAACTATCATGTACCTGTCCTTCTTTAAATAACATCAATCCACCCTGCAAGGGGACAGTCATTGTATTGCGTTTTACGCTCCAATTTGCATTGAATAATTTAACCGAAAGTAATTGCCGCTATATAATATATAAACATATTTGTGCTAGTTTTAAAGCTGCACTCTCATATATATCCTGCACATATTTTTACAACTTTTTTATTTTTTGTTTGCCTTGAAAATAACAATATTTTGCGTAAATATCTACAAATCATGATAAAAGATTGCTGACAAAAGATCAGTTCGCAGATTTTCATATTTTCGTTCGAAAATTAATGTTTTATGGACTTACGGTTTAAGAAAAATGCATAAAACATCAATTTTTGAACTTGAATATAAAAATCTGCGATCTATTTTTGTCAGGAGTCTTATAAAACTGATTTTTATGCATTTCCGCAAAACTTGGCTCATTCCAAGACAAAAAATAACAAAGTTGTCAAAACGTTCAATCTCGGAGAGTGCAGCTTTAAACATATATATGTATATATATTTATATCGATCTTAATCTGTTTTAACGATTATTTGTCAATTAAATATATTTAATTTACTTTTTTAAAAAAACATGGTGCTTTAATTTCTTTAAGGTATTTCAATTGATTGGATTAATACCGTGTGATTATCTGTATATGAATGATCGCATGAGTCAACAATAAAAATGAAACCGAAAGTAGATTTTCCGAAAATACCTGTTACATGGGGATTTCCGCATTTCACCATATAAAAAATATTCGGTTGTGTTTACCATTTAAGCTCACTCCAGGATTTGGTTACGACATTAATGATAAAAAACATACAATTTTTGAACAGTTAAAAACACACTTTTATATTAATAGCTACGTGATCACAAATACCCCAGTTAAAAAATAAAAACGCGAATACATTGCTAATGATTTTTTTTATCTATACAAAAATGATATGCTTTACAAGTATCTGTTTCTAAGTTTAGAATAATTTTCCCAACACTTTTAATTATACAGCTACCTTCAAATCAAAATTATCCATGTCAGATCAATTCATAAACGTTTTACTCATTTACCTAACATTCACCATATATACATCCAACAGGTATAGATAGATTCATCAAGTAAAATGCTGTTTATCATGTTCTGTATTCTATGTGCTTAAAGGCGCATTAAATAAGGTCTTCATGTAATCAAATTCAACACTTCTCTGGGGAAAAAAGGAAGAAAAAAACAAAACATTTCAACGTGATAAGTTAAGACACTTTAAATATCATTTACCTGACATTCACCATATATACATCTAACAGGTAAAGATATGACGACAATAATGTTGATTTCTCATGCTGCGCTATCGATGTGCTTAAATGTGCACTTTAAAAGATACAGTCTTGATAATCATATATAATACTTCTCTGGAAAATTTGAAGAAGAAACAAAACATATCAACGCGATAAGTTAAGACATTTTTAATTATTTTATGAATATAATGATACGAAAATAAATTAAGGAAATAAATAGAAAAAAAAGTGATCCGGAAGCAGGATTTGAACCAAGGTATTCTTTGTCTGCAGAAGTTGGCCATATTCATTAAACCAAGGTTAACTGACTTTCATAGAAGGTTATAGGTAACATATAAACAGGAACGGGTTCAGGATTAGACGTAAGAGGGGGCGCAACTTGGGGCGTAACCTCTTTTGACTTATGCCCCTACCTCAGAATGTATATGGTTTAAAGTTTTGTCAGGTGTGTGTGTGGGGGGGGGGGGGGGGGGGCGGTCCGCTAGTGATAAACAAGTTTGAAAATTTTGCATTCTTTGTAAAGACTAAAACAAAAACTTACAAATTAATTGAAAATTTATTGATATTGTTATTGTTGAATTAAAAGGTATTGATTCGCTTTTATATTTTTTCGTTGACACTTTTTAAGATCAACTGTCAAGAAACCAGTCATGGTACGTATCTAAGACAATAATAATACCCCCCCCCCCTCCCCCCGGTAATACCCCCCCCCCCGGTAATACCCCCCCCCCGGTAATACCCCCCCCCCCCCCCCGGATTATAAGTTCCAATACCATGTATATTTTAAAATAAACTCTAAACTCTTATCAACAAATATATATGTCAAAACAGGTAGTGGGACTTTAAGGATCTTGGTTCATTCAATAAATGTGTTTCTAAGGCAACACTAAAGGCGTTATCGCACCTGTTGCCAAAATAAACAGAAATTCAAATTACTGGTCCGAGTGGCCAATTAGCAATCAAGCGATCAGATACGGTTAGATATTGAAGATATCTTCTTACACGAAATTACAGATAGCTAAACACTTAATTTAGATGCCATGTTTCATTATTCAAAGATGCACTCTTACCCCCAAATAAGATATACTATAATAATTAATATTATTTCAATATTCCCAAAAGGATAATAAATGTCGAGAACAATGGTTCTTATGAAGGATTCCGAGTTAACTTTGAAAGAAATGAGCATAAAACACGGTATTTCTACCTTATGAGACTATAGTAGATCACAGTAAAACTTTCAGCATTCACCGGTCAATTAATATTTTTGCGCTATTAGGCTATTAAATACACGGTTACAATCTTCTTATAAGTAATTAATAGTTTTCATAAATGCATTAATATATAGTAAGTTGTTAAAAGTTTATTAGTCAAAATTTATGATTGTTATACATGTGTATGTATTGCTTTGGAATAAGAGTGTCGCTTTACTTGGTTCATCGTAATAATTGTTGTTGTTTTTCATTAACATTTAAACTATTTACGTCACGTTTTATCCTTACGTTAAGGTAAGTGTCATGTTAGTAAGTTATGTATTGAAAATAATTGTTTCAACATGTGGACGTATACGAAAGTTAAATAATATTCGTGTACTAACTTTGATGAATTGCAATACATGTATAACAATTTTCTGTCGCACTTAATATGTCAATTATATAAGTCGCTCACTGCATACACTAGTTGTAATGTTGATGTATTTATATGTAAATATAACAAAAAAACACTGTAAATGTTGAGTGTTATTAAACATGTTATGTTCTGCTGTGATAAAAATGTTAATTTATGTAGCTAAAAGACCGGGCAATTATTTCGAAGCTACACAGTGTCAGTTGATTGGGGTTAAGCAGTGCATAAATAAACACGTATAGATAAAACATCTGCGATAACACCAAGGCATTACAAATCTTATGATCAACAGACGCTCTGGATAAATGCTTGACCAAGTGGCAGATTTCCTGAATGACTGATTTCCGGAATGATAGAATGACTCATGAACAGAATGGAAGTTATCTACTGGAATGTGAACATAGTAATGGTGTCGGCCCACAACGAAATGCTTCCGGGTCGTAGTACCCCTTTAAGTAGTTCTTAAAAAAATGTTTTTCCGCATTGAGGTAGCATTTGATAATGTGTACTTTGTATTCTTGTGTGTATTTTCAAGTTTACACATGATTTATATCATATTTGAAGACAATTAAGTGTTTTTTAATGATATTTTGCAGGATTGCGTTCTTGAGTGGATGGATTCAGAGATGACCCCAGAGATGCGGCCATGATTGGGCACATGGCTGTTGAATAAGGGTTACTTATAAAGTTGGGTGTGTGTGTAAGCTTATTTATACTCGCACTCGGGCCTTGCCCATTCGGCGAGTGCTCCGTTAAGATTGTTAGTCATTTTAGGTTTTTGGAGCAATGTGCACAGACAGAATGTAACCCTGGTTAAAGATACCCTGGTTCTTTAACGTGCACCAGTGTATATCACTGTCACACGGGACCCCCATTTAACGTCCCTCCCGGAAGACGATTAGTTTTTTTTTGTAGTGATGCGACGGGGATCGAACCTGCGACCCCTGAATTGATAGTCAAATGTGTTACCTCAAGACCACGGATCTGCCACTTATAAAGCCGTTGAAATATTAACATTCATAAAGGCTAGGGTGAGGAATCACGTGACTGAAAGGGATTCGCACATGGATCACCACGGGTCACAACAAATGTAAACAAACAATTAAGTGACTTTAATTTCTGAATAACTTTTTGACAGAAAATAATTATATTAAAAAATATGTTTGTATTTCAATGATGCAATATTTGGTAAAAATTTCAGCGTTACATCGTTCTACAAAATTCCGCCAAGTTGAAAGTTTGGCCAAGAAAACATGATTCATATAATGTTCAACTTGTTGTTTTTTTCAAACATTTTATTCAACAAACCTATCAACATATTTATGAATGTCGCTTTATCGCTTCATTTGCTGAATGTTAAGTGGTCAAAACTCGTCCAAAAAGAGGCTTTTTTACTTGGGTACAGGGAAAATATATACTTTTTTAGGACGGGAATTTGGCCGAATTTCGGCCTCAAAGGTGCAATAGGGTAAATGCAACAATGTTTAAGGGTGTCAAGAAAACTATGAGCTCATCTTACAATTCACAAAATTAATGTGTATGTTAGGATGTGAATCTTGTTTGGACATTGACAAATGTAGAAATTCAGATAACATGAATACCGAATCGCCCGGGGTTGCATTGGACACAAACTGGGCGGTTATGTGAAGTGTTCTTAATTACATGTAATCAATTAATTGCACTTAGTTTCACCGCGATATCTGATACAAGTTTCAGGGGCGGGTCCAGGAATTGGTGTTAGAGGGGGTGTCGTGTCACATTAGGGTTCAACCCTATTCGCCCATTGCCGAGTACGAAATTTAAAGGTTTTTTAATGTTAGCTAGGGGTTTTCGGGGCACTACCCCAAGGATATGTCAATAATTTCTAGTCTAATACACTGCATTTTGAGCTGTTTTTCTTTTACCTTCGATATTGACGAAACTATTTAAAAGTGAACGTGGATAATTTATGATTTTAGGGGAGGGGGAGGGGGGGGGTTATGCCCCCGCCTGGTCCGCGTGTGAGTTTACAAGTTAGTTTAAAGAACCCAATTCATGATAACATGTCAGAATGCATACAGTCAGAATTAACATGTGTAGAAAATGGCCTAAATTCTGCACAAAAAATGCATTTTTATTTAAGTTATTTCATTTAAAAAGAACAACAACATTCCTAGCACAAATAACACCCCTCCGAGAAATCAGACACATATAGTGTACTGATAAGCATAAAGCGGCTGAGCTATCAGTAAGATACCGGTGGATAGTGGTGCCATAAACCAGGCGGAATTCTGACATGTTTCATGTATAAAACTGATTTTACTAAACAAAAACAAAGCTTCTGCTTTAAAACAACGTCGAAGGGTGCCTTAAAGTTCATAGGTCATGCAATAAAAGTTATTGTTGTTGTTATTGTTGTTATTGTTGGTGTTGTTGCTCTTGTGATTGTTAATGTAGTAGTTGTCGTTGTTGTTATTGTTGGTGTTGCAGTAGCATTATTAGTAGTGGTGAAAGTTGTGGTGGTAGTGGTGGTAGTGGTAGCAGTGGTGGTGAAAGTGGTGGTGGTAGTGGTGGTAGTAGTGGTAGTTGTAGTAGTGGTGGTAGTGGTAGTAGTGGTGGTAGTGGTGGTGGTGGTTGTGGGGTTGGTGGTTGTGGTGGTGGTGGTGGTAATTTTTGTAGTTGTAGTGTTAGTTGTATTGGTGGTGGTGGTGGTGGCGGTGGCGGTAGCCGCAGTAGTAGCCGCAGTAGTAGTAGTAGTAGTAGCAGTTGTAGCAGCAGCAGCAGCAGCAACAGCAGCTGTAGAGCAGCAGTAAAAAAAGTAGTTTTAGTAGGTGTTTTTGAATGTCTTTGTTTGCCGAAAATCTTTATAACGATGGCACTTATTCTCCAAGGCATACTGTCGAGTTATCACCTCGACGTAATTAAGATATCGATCAGATATTGCTGACATAAATATGGTAACACTACGAACTGTTCGCTACATTGCGCAATTATTTGATATGACCTTGAAGTTGAAGATATGAAATAAGTTTATGGCTCTGTTTATGAGAATGTGATATTTACCCTGAGAACAACGGTATCTTTGTGGGTATTTCATGAAACACGGAACAACTATACAGTTACATGTACTTCGAAAAGAAACCTGTTTTTCTGTTGCAAATTGACGTTTATGTTTCATACCAGACCTAATATCAGTAAATCGAGAATTTCTTACCACAACTAGAACATGTGAACATTTTCAATACATTTCATTAAATCAAAACTGCTGTAGTTTATAATGCCAGTGGAAGTTTTTTGACGTTAGCCTCAAACGTATAATGATAACCAAAGGGGCGGATCCAGGCTATTCGGTTTGATGGGGCGCCACTAGAGTAAGTAACTTTGGCCCCCCCACCCTAGAAACTTTTATCTATGGTAGGGCTGTATTTAGTCTGTAATTGTGCAATTCTTGCGCACAGGGTTGCACCCCTCCCCCCGAACTCACACACATCCCTCAATTCAATAGTGAGCTATAAATCATCAAAAGAAACAAGATGCCTTGTTTAAAACCAGGTACATTTATTAGTCAAGATCAAAACGTTTGTGATAAAGGTATAACATGAAATATACGGATATGGTTACAGCAGTCAAGGGGCTAATTATCTCATAGTTTGCTTAACATGTTATGTAGCCCAACAAAACTGTAATTCAAAGCTATTCACAAGCAATTATATATCCTTAGTGGACAACATTATATTTTGTCCAACGAATAATTCTCAAGCTTTCCAATATATTTATTCAATCAAGAACCAACCGTTATTGATTATAATCAGGTGAAGAGTTGATATAAGCAGTGGCTGGTCAAGTTAGTGGGTAGTTTACACAATATAATGTAGACCACTTAAAATATCAAAGACTGCGTCGCACCAAACCATTTACTAACAATCTTGAACCATTAGGTCTAAAAAAATGTTGGTTCGTTGAAGAAAAAGAAATGAGTGTGTGCGTCCTTTAATATGTAGTTTTAAAGCTGAATACTGATAAACGCTTAATACTGATAACTAAAAGCTGCACTCTCACAGATTGACAACTTTTTTTTATATTTTTTGTTAAAAATGCATGGAAACCAGTTATATAAGTGTGCTGACAAAAAATTAGATCGCAGATTTTTATAAAAAAAAACCCATAAAAAACCTACCTACCCTAATTGGTTTTGGACAAGATTTAACCTTAACCAAACAATATATGTTGGCCTTCCTATGAGGACCCTACGTCCTTTATGAATATTTTATTTCTTTTGATGTGTGTTTTTTTATAGCCTTAGCCTTTGATATCAATGAACTAAAACGGAACAGGATTTTACGATTTTGCGAACGTTTTGAATAATTTATATCAATAAACCTGACCTCGCGTGTCGAAAACTTTTTCAGCCATAAATCAAAATGTCAAAATTTATGAAAACTAAGATGTCGCCATATAATACGATATTTTGGTTTAAGGTAACGCGACCTTTGACAAAGGTTTCAGTGATAAAGTCATCTTTTAAACAAATATGAAACGTAAATATTTCTGCAATTTAAAACTAGTCAAACTCGGATCGTACATCATTATTTATTTGTGACAGAAATGGTTACATACAATTTTCTTACACTACATATATTGTGATTATCATTTGGTAATTTGTTAATTATTTGACTGGATTGTTAATCACTTAATTACTGCAAAACTTATAAATAAGTTATGAACCACCTGCTATGATGTATTTCAGCAAACTGTTAACTTTATTTACTTCCTGAATTCTGAAATAAGGACCACCTGCTGGATTCCTTGTTTATTATTTATTTCAGCACAAAATGTAATCATTTGTCTATATTGTTTACTTGCTAACTGAATTATGGAATCATAAACTACCTGCTGGAGTCCATGTTTATCATATATTTCAGCGCAAAATGAAATCATTCGACCATACTGTTAACTTTATTTACTTACTGTATTCTGGAATCATAAACCACCTCCAGGAGTCCTTGTTTATCATATATTTAACCAACCAATGCAATCATTCGTCCAAATTGTTTATTTGATTAACTTACTGATTTCTGGAATCATCACCACCTGCTAAAGTCCTTGTCTATCATTTATTTTAACACAAAATGCTTTCATTTCAATTCTCCCGTAATATATATACTGACTGAATTCCGGAGTTATTAACAACCTCCTGTATTCCTTGTTATCATAAATTTCAGCACACAAAAAAAATCATTCGACCATATTGTTTACTTACTGTTTCCGCAATAAAAAACACCTCCTATATTCCTTGTTATCATATATTTCAGCACACAATGAAATGATTTGTCTATATTGTTTACTTATATAGTAACTAAATTCTGGAATAAAAACCACCTGCTGCATTCCTTGTTCCAGGTTACATCAATGTTTTTTCAAAACAACCTCTGAGGACTCAATTATTCGTCGATCGATGTTGTTCACTAAATAACTTACGTTAATCACAAACAACTAATTATTAACCACCCGAAATATTGCTTGTTCCAGTTCACAATTAACCATTTAACTTCTGCCCCTTACAACGTGCACACAACCACCTGTTGCCTCAACAATGACTCCACTTCAAAGACACGGCAATCCAAAAAATCAAAATTCCATGCTTTTTGCAGATATAATTATGATATTCCAATCATTCTAGAATCTAAACACACGCGCGGGTCTGCAGTTCTGCCTTGAGTATTCCAAGCGTCTCTCCACTCAGATAAATCATAGTCTCCAGATACGCTCGATTTAACCAGAATTCCATGGTAATATTTATTTTATCATTCATTGAACTATTGACTTGGGGATTATAGTCTGGCTACTGGCTACTTAAGCATTCATTGAACTATTGACTTTTGGGGTTGTAGTCTGGCTACTGGCTATTTGAGCAACCACTGAACTGTTGAATATTGGGGGGGGGGGGGGGTTATGGTCTGGCAACTGGCTATTTAAGCATTCATTGAACTGTTGACCTAAGGGGTTGTAATCAGGCTACGGGCTATTTAAGCATTCATTGAACTGTTGAATTGGGGGTTGTAGTCTGGCTACTGGCTATTTAAGCATTCATTGAACTATTGACTTGGTGGATCGTAGTCTGGCTACTGGCTATTTAAGCATTCATTGATCTGTTGAATTGGGGGTTGTAGTCTGGCTACTGGCTATTTAAGCATTAATTGAACTATTGACTTGGTAGATCGTAGTCTGGCTACTGGCTATTTAAGCATTCATTGAATTGTTGACCTAAGGGGATGTAGTCTGGCTACTGGCTATTTAAGTATTCATTTATCTGTTGAATTGGGGGTTGTAGTCTGGCTACTGGCTATTTAAGCATTCATTGAACTATTGACTTAGGGGATTGTAGTCTGGCTACTTGTTATTTCAGCATGGATTGAAATGTTGACTTTGGGGGATTGTAGTCTGGCTACTGGCTATTTTAACATTCGAACGATGATGAAAAACTAATGCATCACATAATCATTGATAAAACCTCTGAATAAAACATGTAAATAGTGTCAAGCAGATACTATCACCTCGGAATCGCTATCACAAATGTAACAAGTGGCTGACATTTACTATCACCTCGGAATCGCTATCACAAACGTAACAAGTGTCAAGCATATACTATCACCTCAGAATCGCTATCACAAACGTAACAAGTGTCAAGCATATACTATCACCTCAGAATCGCTATCACAAACGTAACAAGTGTCAAGCATATACTATCACCTCAGAATCGCTATCACAAACGTAACAAGTGTCAAGCATATACTATCACCTCAGAATCGCTATCACAAACGTAACAAGTGTCAAGCATATACTATCACCTCGGACTCGCTGTCAAAAATGTTACAAGTGTCGGACATTTACTATCACCTCGGAATCGGTATCAAAAATGTAACAAGTGTCAAGCAGATACTATCACCTCGGAATCGCTGTCAAAAATGTAACAAGTGGCGGACATTTTCTATCACCTCAGAATCGCTATCACAAATGTAACAAATGACGGGCAGATACTATCACCTCAGAATCGCTATCACAAATGTAACAAGTGGCAAATAAATACGTCACCTTTCGCATTAAATATCCCAACAAAACACACAGCATCTCCTTAAAGCGATATTTGTCTTTAAGCCTTTTACGAATTTGCGCCAGATATTCCAATATAAACAGAAAAGCCGTCAGAGTTGGATGCTGTTTTTTGTATCGATGTTCTGGAAGTATTGTTATGACTCACAAGTGCAGCGAGCTAAATCAATACGTCTGAACTGAGGATTTTTCGATTTGTTATTCATGGAAAGATTTAATAATAATAATTACATAATTCATGTTGTATTTTAGGTGGCAGAGAGGGACATGTGTGACTGTTTCTTGTATGTCAAGGCCATGACTTACAAGATGTTTCTCTCGACGTAAAATATGTCGTAGCACCGATGTTATATCTCGATTCAGCGACTTAATTAGTTATCTCGTGGCGACGCTTAAATAACTCTTTTACAACACTTAATGTATGACCGCGATGTAATATCTCGTTCCAACGACTAAGTTATCTCGTGCCCACGACTTACTTACACTTTCTCACGACTAGGTATGTCTTGACACCGACTTAATATCTCGTTCCAACGACTAAGTTATCTCGTACCAACGACTTACTTTCACTTTCTCACGACTTGGTCTGTCTTGACACCGACTTAATATCTCGTTCCAACGACTTAGTTATCTCGTGCCAACGACTTACTTACACTTTCTCACGACTAGGTATGTCTTGACACCGACTTAATATCTCGTTCCAACGACTAAGTTATCTCGTGCCAACGACTTACTTACACTTTCTCACAACTAGGTATGTCTTGACAGCGACTTAATATCTCGTTCCAACGACTAAGTTATCTCGTGCCCACGACTTACTTACACTTTCTCACGACTAGGTATGTCTTGACAGCGACTTAATATCTCGTTCCAACGACTTAGTTATCTCGTGCCAACGACTTACTTACACTTTCTCACAACTAGGTATGTCTTGACAGCGACTTAATATCTCGTTCCAACGACTAAGTTATCTCGTGCCAACGACTTACTTACACTTTCTCACAACTAGGTATGTCTTGACAGCGACTTAATATCTCGTTCCAACGACTTAGTTATCTCGTGCCAACGACTTACTTACACTTTCTCACAACTAGGTATGTCTTGACAGCGACTTAATATCTCGTTCCAACGACTAAGTTATCTCGTGCCCACGACTTACTTACACTTTCTCACGACTAGGTATGTCTTGACAGCGACTTAATATCTCGTTCCAACGACTTAGTTATCTCGTGCCCACGACTTATTTACACTTTCTCACGACTAGGTATGTCTTGACACCGACTTAATATCTCGTACCAACGACTTAGTTATCTCGTGGTCACGACTTACTTTCACTTTCTCACGACTAGGTATGTCTTGACACCGACTTAATATCTCGTTCCAACGACTAAGTTATCTCGTGCCAACGACTTACTTACACTTTCTCACGACTTGGTATGTCTTGACAGCGACTTAATATCTCGTTCCAACGACTTAGTTATCTCGTGCCAACGACTTACTTACAATTTCTCACAACTAGGTATGTCTTGACACCGACTTAATATCTCGTTCCAACGACTAAGTTATCTCGTGGTCACGACTTACTTACACTTTCTCACGACTTGGTCTGTCTTGACAGCGACTTAATATCTCGTTCCAACGACTTAGTTATCTCGTGCCAACGACTTACTTACACTTTCTCACGACTAGGTATGTCTTGACAGCGACTTAATATCTCGTTCCAACGACTAAGTTATCTCGTGCCAACGACTTACTTACACTTTCTCACAACTAGGTATGTCTTGACAGCGACTTAATATCTCGTTCCAACGACTTAGTTATCTCGTGCCCACGACTTATTTACACTTTCTCACGACTAGGTATGTCTTGACACCGACTTAATATCTCGTACCAACGACTTAGTTATCTCGTGGTCACGACTTACTTTCACTTTCTCACGACTAGGTATGTCTTGACACCGACTTAATATCTCGTACCAACGACTTAGTGATCTCGTGGTCACGACTTACTTTCACTTTCTCACGACTTGGTCTGTCTTGACAGCGACTTAATATCTCGTTCCAACGACTAAGTTATCTCGTGCCCACGACTTACTTACACTTTCTCACGACTTGGTATGTCTTGACACCGACTTAATATCTCGTTCCAACGACTAAGTTATCTCGTGGTCACGACTTACTTACACTTTCTCACGACTTGGTATGTCTTGACAGCGACTTAATATCTCGTTCCAACGACTTAGTTATCTCGTGCCAACGACTTACTTACACTTTCTCACAACTAGGTATGTCTTGACACCGACTTAATATCTCGTTCCAACGACTAAGTTATCTCGTGGTCACGACTTACTTACACTTTCTCACGACTTGGTCTGTCTTGACAGCGACTTAATATCTCGTTCCAACGACTAAGTTATCTCGTGCCCACGACTTACTTACACTTTCTCACGACTTGGTATGTCTTGACACCGACTTAATATCTCGTTCCAACGACTTAGTTATCTCGTGCCAACGACTTACTATCTCTCACGATTTACTCTCGCGTGGTCATGACTTGGTTATCTGTAAGTCAAGGTCATGACGAACTGAGTCGTGCGAATGAGATAAAAATAGATTCACAAATGTCCAACATTGGAATTGACTTTCGGTTTCTGTTTTACAGCCTTCATAACTTCTTTCCACACAGACACATTCCTGCAATTTCGGTATCAAAGAGTAAAATAATTTTGATGTTAGTGTTTTCCGATGCATTACCGTGAAAGCAAATTTGGTCCAAAAACATGAGCGAGTCCCTTTAATTTTCAATGAATGAGTTAAAGTGATTGCGAGCTAATTTGTCGATTAAAGGTCTTTACAATACATGTTTTTAATTATCAAATTCAAATACGTGCATTTCATTTCAATCTCATCAGGTTGAAATACAATGGATTAGAAAGAAGGTTTATTGTTTCTTTCAAAATAAACTCATTTATACATCACGATTATCAAACTTGCCATAGCTTGGACAAAGGGGAGTTGCCGCTAGCAAAATATACACAATTTTAAGAACTTCCCTTTATCCAAGCGAGTATCAAGTACGATGTGCATTCAGATAAAGTGTTTCCTGAACTTTGTTATGTAATTGAAGTTGGAAACGCAACAGCAAAATCACCAATAACGTCACCACACAAGCCGACTAGAAATGCACCACCACCACCACCACCACCAACAACAACATCATCATCATCATCATCACCACCACCACAATCATCATCACCACCACCATCATCATCA
The DNA here is from genome assembly GCF_026914265.1 of Mya arenaria. Lineage (NCBI taxonomy): Eukaryota > Metazoa > Mollusca > Bivalvia > Myida > Myidae > Mya > Mya arenaria. The sequence continues at coordinate 26,735,335 of NC_069137.1, forward strand.
TCATCATCATCATCATCATCATCATCATCATCATCATCATCATCATCATCATCATCATCATCATCATCATCATATCAACGTTGTGGCAGTCGTCGTCGTCGTCGTCACCAACATCATCATCATCATCATTATCATCATTATTTCAATTTACACCTAAAAAATAACTTTGTAGCAAATAATCTCAATTTTAACTTTAAATATATATACTTTAATGCCACATTGAAAATTTACGCATTTACTAGATACTGTCAACTCTACACACATATTAAATGCTCGTTTAATTAAATGCCAGGCCAGTCACGCATTTTGTTGAGGTTTCCCTTTATAATGCAAATTGTTTACAGAAGCTTAACAGTATCTACTCGAGGGCTTATCAGCACATTAAATGAGGCGTCGTTTACAGAAAGCGGGGCCAATTAATAAGGCTATTTGTTCATGTCTTATCATGGAGCGGTATAAAAGTTAAAGGCCCATTTACTCACTACATCATGACAAAAACAGATTCTCCTCGCTCCGAATTCTCAAAAGTTCTCATGTCTAGCAAGTTTAAAAAGGTCATTCGATTCAGCCAAACCTCTTATTAAATCTTGATTTTACTAAATTAAAAAGTTAACCGTGTTTATCTCCCTTTAAAATCCAAACACTTTTCAGAATGTAAATATAACACAAATTTCACTATTTCAGCTTAATCCTGTTACAACTCCAGGGCCTGTGATGACGAACAGTCTCAATTCTGAGTTCAGACTAAAGACTCAATATGGCAAAACTTCATTTTTTTGTGATTTTCCTTCTATCAAAGCATTGATGGTGAAATTTGCTGAAACATTTTACTTTTTGAATGCTTTACTATTATTTACAGATTTTTTTGTAAAAGAAGTGGGAAAATAAATATGATCTTTTCTTTCTTCATAAAAATGCTTTTCTTAGTCTGAGTCTAGACTTTGACTTGCTACTGTTCGTAATCATAGCCCCAGGAGTCTGTGTCTAGACTTGGACTTGAGACTGTTCGTAATCATGGCCCCAGGAGTCTGTGTCTATTCTTGGACTTGAGACTGTTCGTAATCATGGCCCCAGGAGTCTGAGTCTAGACTTTGACTTGCTACTGTTCGTCATCATAGCCCCAGGAGTCTGGGTCTAGACTTGGACTTGAGACTGTTCGTAATCATGGCCCCAGGAGTCTGCGTCTAGACTTGGACTTGAGACTGTTCGTAATCATGGCCCCAGGATTCTGGGTCTAGACTTGGACTTGAGACTGTTCGTAATCATGGCCCCAGGAGTCTGAGTATAGACTTGGACTTGAGACTGTTCGTACTTATGGCCCCAGTGGTCTGAATCTAGACTTGGACTTGCTACTGTTCGTAATTATGGCCCCAGGAGTCTGGGTCTAGACTTGGACTTGAGACTGTTCGTAATCATTGCCCCAAGAGTCTGAGTCTAGACTTGGACTTGAGATTCTACGTAATTATGGCCCCAGTGGTCTGAATCTAGACTTGGACTTGAGACTGTTCGTAATTATGGCCCCAGGAGTCTGAGTCTAGACTTGGAATTGAGACTGTTCGTAATCACGGCCCCAGGGGTCTGAGTCTAGACTTGGAATTGAGACTGTTCGTAATCATAGCCCCAGGAGTCTGAGTCTAGACTTGGACTTGAGACTGTTCGTAATCACGGCCCCAGGGGTCTGAGTCTAGACTTTGAATTGAGACTGTTCGTAATCATGGCCCCAGGAGTCTGAGTCTAGACTTGGACTTGAGACTGTTGGTAATCATGGCCACAGGAGTCTGAGTCTCGACTTAGACTTGAGACGGTTCGTTATCATAGGCCCTGGGGAAGTGAAGGTTTGCCATATTGAGTCTTTAGTCTGAATTCAGACTTGCTACTGTTCGTAATTACTGCTAAATACGTTTCGAGAAATTAGGACCATCCAGTTAAATATGTTTCGAGAAATTAGGACCAGCCAGTTGTTTTAAAAACAAAACTATCGGTCTGTTCACTCACTTGGCCTTTAACATATTTAACATCTGGGCGGGTCAATAAATGATAGGGCGAACTACTTTATGACGAGGCTTATCAGTTGTTCACAGATGTCTGTTACCAAGGTAACGTTTTGAAATAATTACTGCCCTTGCGTTTTCTGTTTAAAGATTCACTCTTGCTCCCAAATAATATTTTACCACAATTAATACAATTGTTTTAATATACCAAAAAGGATGAATAAATGTTGAAAACAATGTGTTGAAGAAGGATACCGAGTTAAATTTGAAAGAAAGGTGCAGTAAAACACGGTATTTCTGCCTTATGAGACGACAGTAAATATTTTAGCACTCACCAAGCATTTATAATATTTTTTACATTTTCAGCTATTAAATACACGGTTACAATATTTGTTATCAGTTATTAATATTTTCTATAAATGCAATATTTAGTAAGTAGTTAAAGATTTATCATTCTAAATCTATGTTTGTTATACATGAGCATGTAATGATTTTGAAAAAAAATGTCACTTTAATATAATTTGTTTTTAAAAATAATTCCCATTGGAGAGAACACGATCACAGCATATATGTAAGCGATGTTTATTCAAATCCATATCATATTGAGTTATTTAAATTATTCATTTGAACTTAGTTTAAACTTATTTATATTTACAACGATTGTGAAACAAGATATTGCAACTTATATTTATCACTTTCGTTGGCACGATGTTGCACAAGAGTGTGGTCTTGTGTTGTGGGGTAAACCGGAGTACCCGGAGGAAACCCACTTGGTGACCACAAACCAAACTCACATGCGCACAGGCCGGTAATCGAACCCTGGTCGCATAGGTGAGAAGCGAGTGCACTCACCACAGCGCTAACCAGACAACATGCAGAAATATATAATATATATAACTTGGTTTATTCTGTCTGATTTAAACAAAATAAGACAACATCTGACAGCTCACTTGTTCTCACTTAAACTGAATATTGTGAATCTGATCCTAGTATCATTCACGTGTAACTACAAGTAAGACGTTTTGGCAAACTCGCGGTAAAACACAATATTAAGATTATATGAGCGTTTATGAACAAAGGAGTTCTGATTTGAACACTAAGAAAGGGCCTGAAAAATATTCTTTTCATTCGGGCTAGCTATCTTCGCAATAGGTACCGACCCTACCGCTTTTATAGTCGTTTTTTTATAGAATTAAAAAAAAGTAAGTGTGTGTTTTAGTTTTACTATGTAGTTGAAATCATTTAAAGATTTCTTAAACAACATTCTCCACATGATGGCAATACCGTTCCTACATAAAGCCTAAGGCCTAAAAAAATGTGTTTGGTTAGGGTTACATCCTTTTCAAAAATAGGTAGGGTAGGTAGGCTTTTTTTTATTATTATTTTTTTATTAGGCTTTATATAAGAATGTTATTTTATTATCATTGGATAATGGTGTTAAAATTATTTCCTGTATAAGCATTTAAGGTTTTAAACTACACATTGAAAAGCAATTAAAAATTTTTTTTTTTTTTTTTTTAATTTTTGATTTTTTTTCCAAACTGACTATAAAAACGGTAAGGTCGGCGCCTATTCCGTAGGTAGGGTCGGGTAACCCGAACCAAATGTATTTTTTTAGGCCTAATGAAAAAATTCTACCTACCCTACCTGTTTTTTTTGTAAGGGTTGCAAACCTAACCAAACCGATCCTTTTTGGCCTGTTGATGTCATCATTTAACAGGTATTTTGTTCATAGATTAAAATAATTCAAAGCCTAATCTTAATAATCGTAAACAACTGTTGTGGTCATTTCCGCTAATAAAACCCCCCGCTTATTTCTACATGTAGATGATTTGTGTGGTATTTCAGGACGAATGATTCAAAAGTGTAGGATATGATATGAATGTAGTGGTCTTCCGATAAAGTTACCACAGTCCACGATCAGCATTTCAAAACAGTATGTTTTATTTTTCTAAAAATGATGACAATTGATGTTTAAAAAATTATAATTATTGTGGGACGCGGGTTTATATTTGATTGTTTTTCTAGGGTAGGCAGCTTTTATAAGGTAGCGTATGGGTTACTCGCAACAAATATGTTTAGGCCTCAAGGGATTATTAGTTCTACATCAATGAAACATGTAGGTGGCCAGACTTGTCTTCAATTGACGCCTTTTCTCACATCTGACACGTTATGGGTCCTACAAGTACCCGAGACACCAGTATCGAATGATCATGAAACTTAACGAATTTACAAAGTGTAAATCAGGGCTTGTTTTCAATATTGGTATTAACTGGATCTAAGAACGATGTAGCTAATCGGATTGCTTGTTATTAATAACTGACCAATATAATGAATGAAGTCAATGATGTGTGACCATAGGATTAACTTTTGTTGCATATTGAATACCACCCTAGCACAGTTCTTGGACTATCGAAAATGAAGGCGCTGAATAAGCTTATCTCTACTCTCACTCGGACAAGGCCAATTCGGCGAGTGCTCCGATAAACTTGTTAGACATTTTAGATTTTTTGGAGAATAGTGCACAGACAGTATGAAACGTGCACCAGTGTATAGCACTATCACACGGGACCCCCATTTAACGTCCTTCACGGAAGACAATTTGTATTTTTAGTGGTACGGCGGGGAACCGAACGTGCGACCCATGGATTTACAGTCGAGTGTGTTACCACTAGACCACGGACCCACCACTTGTTAATGAAGAGTTACATTGGTTGCATCTATAACAGAGACCCAGACTTCTTTCATTTAAGTTATGACACCTGCTGGGAGAAAGGTGATAAAAGTATGGAATTGTCATGACCATCAAAATTGTGCTAGCCCATGAAGTCTTAATCACGAACATAATAGCATATAAGTGAAACATGCAGATAGCCAGACTCGCCTATTATAGAGCCCTTAAGTTTCTCTCATATCAGACTGACTGGCAAACTATGGTCCCTACATGATACCTTTATCAATGAATCGAATGTTTATGAAACTCAAATAATCTTGAAGTATGTAGATCATCCCTATATTCTAATTAGATCGATAGCGAATTGTGCAAACTTTGCACTTATGATAACACACCCGGACTAGACCGAATAATTGGCCCCTTATCGTCCGTCCTATCTGGCACGTTATGGCCCCTACGGGGTTCCCTGATACATATGGGTTACTATGGCCCCAGCATGCATAGTGCGTACCAGCGACATTAAGATGAAAAATCAATAAATATAACGTATACCTTCTGGTGTTTGGAAAATAGATTAGTTCTGCTCAGAAGCACCAGGTTTAATCGACTATGTACAAATTTTCTAAATACTGAGGGAACAGGTTAAGTTAAATGTTACGTTTTTATACATTAAGACCATCTGAATCGTGCTATGAAATACAATATAGAATGTCATATGTTTTTAAAGTTAATTTAAAAATGTATTCAACTCCTCTTTATGCTATGATATGACCAATTACGTATGCTTAACACTAGCTGGTTCAGGGGGGAGGGGGAAGCACCGGCGCCCCCGCCCCCCTAAAATCGTCCAAGTTTACTTTTTATTAAAACATAGGTATAGGAAAGTAATAAAATACGCCAAAAAATGCACCTATTTGGACTAGAAATTGTAAAAAAAATGAGGGGGGGGGGGGGAGACCTCTCCAACCCCCCCCCCCTGCCAACAATTTACACCCAAAAAATTTCGTTTCTGAGGAATGGCCGCAAGACATAAGTGTACGCCCCAAAGTTACACCCCCTCTAACGTCGAATCCTAGACCCGCCCCTGTTTATTGCTTAGTTTTCAATGCCTCTTTATATGTACAATATATTTATGCTACGCTCTTTTTGACATGCATGTTTGACATGCGTTTTCTGAAGAAACTTGAGACTCGACTTAATTGCAATATCAATAGTATCAAGATTCAAATTACTGGCACGCATTTGATTTGAACATTTTCTTTGCCAAATAAACAAAGCTCAGTTTTCAAAAGAAAAACAAAAAAACGTTCGGAAGGTGTTACAAGTTAAACAAAACATGTATCACAAGCTATACTAATACAATTTAATTACTCGTGAATGTAACTACAGTTCTAATTGATTTTTCATTGTTTTGGTATATATTTTCAAACAAATAGTTTGACTGGAATTGTTAGACTAGGTTTATACAATAACCAAGTTGATTTCATTTCTGACGCTTGCTAAGTATTCATTTTATTTTCCCGATCTATAAACTTACCCTAAATTCATTAAAAACATCATAAAATAGTACGAACCTTTGTAAATCCTTTATCAACTTTGACAGAATGTATTCACCAACTGAAGGACCACAGTGCATTTAAAGGATACAAACGCATAAATCCAATTCAAATATTCACTATTTCCTAATTCCTTTAATGAAATCAAACTTAGTTTATGGGTCCATATCACTTCAGATCTGAGCTCAAGCATAACATGTAAATTACCATAACATTTGTAAACACCGTCACCGCCTTAACGAGACCAATCTTCAACCAATTGAATCATCATCTGTATGCTTATAAACCGCATGTATTCGCTTACTCATAAATAATATACTTTATATACGCCGCACGATATACTTGAGTTGAATAGAATACGACTATACTCTTATTATGTCGACAGTAATCTGATTCACAAATATATAATGTTACAATATTTCAATATTGAAGGCGTTTTTAAGACCCCCTTATTTTTGATATAAGAGCCATCACTCGTAAAATGAATGAAATTTAAAGGCCCATTAAAGAAACTAAGTATATATTAATATGTATCAGAATGAACTCAACGGAATTAAGTAATGGTTCAATGCTGTTAGTATTTATTCACAAAAAATGGTTTGAAACGAACCGTTCAGACATAGTACATACAAACAACCTTTAACATTTTAGTGGTCGACATCATATTGTGTAAACTACCAACAAAATGGGCCAGCCACTATTTACATCCACCGGTTCACCTGATTATCAATATGACTGCTAACTTACTGAAATAAAATTATAGACAAAAATGATGTATACTGTCTTTTCATTGGACATAAAATATGTTGACCACTAAATAGATAGAAATATGAAAAACAAACAAACGAGATAACGGAGTTTAGACCGGCCCAAGGACGTTTGGATTACGTAACGAGAACATCTCGGCTAGACTGTGACACTGAGGCATCGATCTCTTATGGTTGTTTTTGCAACGTAATGAACGCAACGTGTAGTTAAATCGGAGTTGTTTGACAATGCAGAGAGTTTTTTCAAACTTTTGTCAAATGTTTAAGTTTAATTTACAGATTTACTGAAAAACACAGGAACAAAAGATTCTTTTTTGCTATCAGGCAGATAGCTTATAAGAATCATTCAATGTGTATTATATGACGGGTTGCTTTTTCTTTATTCCTGAATATAAACAAATACACTAATTAAGACAGAGAATTCTATGAATTCCCGCCATAATTTATAACATCGGTCAGTGTCGGCATATTTCGTGAGGAGTCCGATGAGGATCGGTAGTTTCCGGAAATTGCTCGAAAAACCTTTTTTACAAACGTTATCGAAATATTTTTTACGATATGTTCTTTCGTTATTCAAAATCTAAATGTATGTTTAATTCTGTTTAATGTTTAATGCTGCTGACACTTAGATTGTATCTTTTTGCAAGAATATAAAGAAATACAAAGACTAAATAGAGCGAGCGGCTTTAAAGACACAAATCATATATTTTTTATTTTGATCATTAAAATCAAATTAGTTAAACATAAAACTGCATTAAACTTTAAAAAAGTTAACCAACCTTTGTATTGTGCCTCTATAATACTCAGCCATCGACACGGATCCACTTAAGTTTAATACTCATATCGTTGACATTTCATTTCCTGTTTTACTCACAAATTAGTCTTACACTTAGCTCATTTAAGGTCCTTCTACAGTGCAGAAATGAGCGTGGAAAACGAAATATTTTTTTTTTCAAAAAATCATGAATTATTTAGTTTTGAGAAATAATCTTTTTTTCAGAAGTAAAACATACATTGTTTATTAGGTAGTCTTGACTATTTAGACACAAATTCGTATCCAACTTTAAAAAAAAAAATCCGTTTGCGTAAAGTTTCCTCAACTTCTTTATTAATACACCTATGCTTTTTGAAAAAAAAATAACAGTTCGATTATGTTTGCTTTAAGGGATTCGCTCATGTTTTTTTTTACCAAAAAATACTTTTCCAGGTAATCCATCTGAAAACACTTATTTTATCATTATTTTAATCTATGGTGTCGAAATTGCAGAAAATATACAATTACAGAATAAAAACAGTATTTTAGTTTTAGTGGGGTGCGAACCAACGCCGGTAAAGTCAAGATAAAAAGAAAGAAAACCGACTCCTTTACCACTAGGGTACCAAAACTTATACAAAAAGCCATGGATAATTTGACCTTTTAACGATATATTGAAAACATCACGTGATAAATGTCAATCAACCAATCCTGCAATAACAAAGCCGTTATTAACGCTTATGAAAATTGTGGTCATCAAAGACGATATTTGAGCAAATATCAACATTTGCTGAAGGGTTCCAGGTTTTGTTATCTTAGGTTAAGCACTCCTAATGATTTGAAATACTTTATTTGATCATACAAAAAGTACATTTTACAAAAACTTAAGCGAGTTTGTTTGAAAAAACAACAACAACAAAGCATAATATTATTCAACATTTCTTCTTTTAAATTGATTTGAGGTCCACTATTAAAGTGTGAATAGTAGACCTCAAATCCATTTAAAAAATGAAATGTTGAATAAACTTATGCTTTGTTTTTTTCAAACAAAATTTTGCAATGTGGAAGGCCCTTAATGTTACAACTACCCCGTAATTTGAGCTATTTCATTCATGTTATGTTCTACAACTATAAACACTTAGTGGTAATTTGTTATTGGATATGCCAGGAACGTAAACATTAATGTTAGTCGTGATCGAAACTAATCTTGTTATTGTTAATGAAACAATGGATGTGTTATTGTATATGATGCGTAGGCATGAGATTACAGGGGGTGATTTCATTTGTAATCATAGGAGTGACTTATGACCTATCAGAGAGCTTCAACAGGGCGGTACTTTTGTAAGAGTATTAGATACGAAATCAATCCTATGATAATTGATGTTATAGGGCCGAGAACTGTATGTCTGAGGCCAGTAAATAAATTTACCAATATGCACGAGTAAATCCTACTTTTTTATATATGTTAGAATAATAACAGAGCTGTTTTGACCTGTGACGATGTATCAATTCTAAAAGCATTTTGTTCATATTCTAATTGGGTTGATTGTTCTGATGTATGACCCTAATAAACATTAACGAGTCCATAAAAACGTGAACGAGTCCCTACAATATGTGAATAAGTCCCTTTAAAAAGTGTACGAATACCTATAAAACGTGAACGAGTCCCTATAAAACGGGGGCTTCCATCTGAAACGTGAATGAGTCCGTTTTCCTATAAAACGTGAATGAGTCCCTATAAAACGTGGACTTTCCCCTGAAACGTGCACGAGTCCCTATAAAACGTGCACGAGTCCCTATAAAACGTGGACTTTCCCCTAAAACGTGCACGAGTCCCTATAAAACGTGGACTTCCATCTGAAACGTGAATGAGTCCGTTTTCCTATAAAACGTGAATGAGTCCCTATAAAACGTGGACTTTCCCCTGAAACGTGCACGAGTCCCTATAAAACGTGCACGAGTCCCTATAAAACGTGGACTTTCCCCTAAAACGTGCACGAGTCCCTATAAAACGTGGACTTCCATCTGAAACGTGAATGAGTCCGTTTTCCTATAAAACGTGAATGAGTCCCTATAAAACGTGAATGAGTCCCTATAAAACGTTAATGAGTCCCTATAAAACGTGAATGAGTCCCTATAAAACGTTAATGAGTCCCTATAAAACGTTGATGAGTCCCTATAAAACGTGGATGAGTCCCTATAAAACGTTAATGAGTCCCTATTAAACGTGAATGAGTCCCTATAAAACGTTAATGAGTCCCTATAAAACGTTAATGAGTCCCTATAAAACGTGGATGAGTCCCTATAAAACGTGGATGAGTCCCTATAAAACGTTAATGAGTCCCTATAAAACGTGGATGAGTCCCTATAAAACGTGAATGAGTCCCTATAAAACGTGAATGAGTCCCTATAAAACGTTAATGAGTCCCTATAAAACGTGGATGAGTCCCTATAAAACGTTAATGAGTCCCTATAAAACGTTAATGAGTCCCTATAAAACGTGGATGAGTCCCTATAAAACGTTAATGAGTCCCTATAAAACGTTAATGAGTCCCTATAAAACGTGGATGAGTCCCTATAAAACGTGAATGAGTCCCTATAAAACGTGAATGAGTCCCTATAAAACGTGGACGAGTCCCTATAAAACGTGAATGAGTCCCTATAAAACGTGAATGAGTCCCTATAAAACGTGGATGAGTCCCTATAAAACGTGAATGAGTCCCTATAAAACGTGGATGAGTCCCTATAAAACGTTAATGAGTCCCTATAAAACGTTAATGAGTCCCTATATAACGTGAATGAGTCCCTATAAAACGTGGACTTCCCTCTGAAACGTGTACGAGTTCCTATCAAACGTGGACTTCCCTTTAAAAAGTGTACGAGTACCTATAAAACGTAAACGCGTCCCTATAAAACGTGGACTTCCATCTGAAACATGAATGAGTCCCTATAAAACGTGGACTTTCCCCTGAAACGTGCACGAGTCCCTATAAAACGTGAATGAGTCCCTATAAAACGTGGACTTTCCCCTGAAACGTGTACGAGTCCCTATAAAACGTGAATGAGTCCCTATAAAACGTGGACTTCCCTCTGAAACGTGTACGAGTTCCTATCAAACGTGGACTTCCTTCTGAAACGTGTACGAGTTCCTATAAAACGTGGACTTCCCTCTGAAACGTGTACGAGTCCCTATAAAACGTGTACGAGTCCCTATAAAACGTGGACTTCCCTCTGAAAAGTGTACGAGTCCCTATCAAACGTGGACTACCCCCTGAAACGTGTACGAGTCCCTATAAAACGTGTACGAGTCCCTATAAAACGTGGACTTCCCTCTGAAAAGTGTACGAGTCCCTATCAAACGTGGACTACCCCCTGAAACGTGTACGAGTCCCTATAAAACGTGTACGAGTCCCTATAAAACGCGTACGAGTCCCTATAAAACGTGTACGAGTCCCTATAAAACGTGGACTTCCCTCTGAAAAGTGTACGAGTCCCTATCAAACGTGGACTACCCCCTGAAACGTGTACGAGTCCCTATAAAACGTGGACTTCCCTCTGAAAAGTGTACGAGTCCCTATAAAACGTGTACGAGTCCCTATAAAACGTGTACGAGTACCTATAAAACGTTTAGGAGTCCCTATAAAACGTGTACGAGTCCCTATAAAACGTGTACGAGTCCCTATAAAACGTGTACGAGTACCTATAAAACGTTAATGAGTCCCTATAAAACGTGGACTTCCCTCTGAAACGTGTACGAGTCCCTATAAAACGTGTACGAGTCCCTATAAAACGTGTACGAGTCCCTATAAAACGTGTACGAGTCCCTATAAAACGTGTACGAGTCCCTATAAAACGTGTACGAGTACCTATAAAACGTTAATGAGTCCCTTTTAAACGTGAACTTCCCTCTGAAACGTGTACGAGTCCCTATAAAACGTGGACTTCCCTCTGAAACGTGTAAGAGTCCCTTTAAAACGTGGAATTCCCTCTGAAATGTGTACGAGTCCCTATAAAACGCGTTCGAGTCCCTATAAAACGTTTAGGAGTCCCTATTAAACCTGAATGAGTCCCTTTTAAACGTGAACTTCCCTCTGAAACGTGTACGAGTCCCTATAAAACGTGGACTTCCCTCTGAAACGTGTACGAGTCCCTATAAAACGTGGACTTCCCCCTGAAACGTGTACGAGTCCCTATAAAACGTGGAATTCCCTCTGAAATGTGTACGAGTCCCTATAAAACGCGTACGAGTCCCTATAAAACGTGGATGAGTCCCTATAAAACGTGGACTTCCCACTGAAATGTGTACGAGTCCCTTTAAAACGTGTACGAGTACCTATAAAACGTAAACAAATACCTATAAAACAAACGTGAACGAATACCTATCAAACGTAAAAGAGTTTTATAAAAGATGAACGTGTCCCTATACAACTTTAACGAGTCCATTTTAAAGGAAAACGAGTCTATATGAAACGTTAGTGAGTCCCTACAAAACGTGAACAAGTCCTTATAAACCGTAAACGAGTCCATAGAAAACGTGAACGAATCCTTACAAAACGTGAAAAAATCCATATCAAACGTAATCAAGTCCTTATAAAACGTAATCGAGTCCCTATAAGACGTGTACGAGTCCTTATAAGACGTGAACGAGTCCATATAAGACGTGAACGAGTCCCTATAAGACTTTTACGAGTAGCTATAAGACTTGTGCGAGTCGCTATATAGGGTTTACGAGTCCGGACCTTGTCCGGTTTAGTGAGTTTCCACTGTACATATAAAAATTTAAAACAAATCCTAAATACCCTGAAAGAGTCCATATGAAACGTCCCTATCGAAAGAGAATAAGTCCATGGTAAGGGTGGACGAGACACTATAATACATCTACGAGTCTCTATATAAGGTGAACATTTCCATGGTAAGCGTGGACGAGACACTTTGATACGTGTATGAGTCTCTATAAACAGTAAACATGTCCATGGTAAGCGTGGACGAGTCGCAATAATACATGTACGAGTCTCTAAAAAAGTGAACAAGTCCATGGTAAGCGTGGACAAGACGCTATAATACGTGTAAGAGTCTCTATATAAAGTGAACAAGTCCATGGTAAGCGTGGACGAGTCACAAAAAAAATACATGTACGAGTCTCTAAAAAAGTGGACAAGTCCATGGTAAGCGTGGACGAGCCGCTATAATACGTGAACGAGTCTCTATATAAAGTGAACAAGTCCATGGTAAGCGTGGACGAGACACTATAATTCGTGTACGAGTTTCTATATAAAGTGGACAAGTCCATGGAAAGCGTGGACGAGACACTATAATACGTGTACGAGTTTCTATAGAAAGTGAACAAGTCCATGGCACGCGTGGACGAGATACTATAATAGGTGTACGAGTTTCTATATAAAGTGAACTAATACATGGTAAGCGTAGACGAGACACTATAATACGTGAACGAGTCTCCATATAAAGTGAACCGGTACATGGTAAGCGTGTACGAGACACTATAATACGTGAACGAGTTTCCATATAAAGTGAACTAGTACATAGTAAGCGTGGACGAGACACTATAATACGTGAACGAGTCTCTATAGAAAGTGAACAAGTCCATGGTAAGCCTGGACAATACACTACAGTACGTGAACGAGTCTCTATATAATGTGAACAAGTCCATGGTAAGCGTAGACGAGACATTGTGATACGTGAACGAGTCTCTATATAAAGTGAACAAGTCCATGGTAAGCGTGGACGAAACACTATAATACGTGTACGAGTCGCTATATAAAGTGAACAAGTCCATGGTAAGCGTGAACGAGCCGCAATAATACGTGAACGAGTCTTTATATAAAGTGAACAAGTCCATGGTAAGCGTGGACGAGACACTATAATTCGTGTACGAGTTTCTATTTAAAGTGAACAAATCCATGGCAAGCGTGGACGAGACACTATAATACGTGTACGAGTCTCTATATAAAGTGAACAAGTCCATGGCAAGCGTGGACGAGACACTATAATACGTATACGAGTTTCTATATAAAGTGAACAAGTCCATGGCCAGCGTGGACGAGACACTATAATACGTGAACGAGTCTCTATATAAAGTGATCAAGTCCATGGTAAGCCTGGACAAGACACTACAGAATATGAACGAGTCTCTATACAAAGTGAACAAGTCCATGGTAAGCGTAGACGAGACATTGTGATACATGTACGAGTCTCTATAGAAAGTGAACAA